>NC_037336.1:51549960-51855960 GCF_002263795.3 Bos taurus
CCTCCACAACTCCTTGTATATAAAACAATATAGCAATGAATTCAAAGCATGTTTATTCACTTTTCCATTTTACAAACTACCTTAGTGGCATAGAACTATAATCTGTCTCATTTGTGGCCCTGAAGTCATAAACAGGAAGATAATAAGTTTGGTCAGTGGGACATGAGACAAATGCATTATGGCATTTGAATTCTTAATGAATTAGTTGTTTCCTAACAGAACCCTACGGTTATACCAGTCACTATTCTTCATGGTTTTACATAGAATTTCAAGGAGAAAGTGTTCTTTATAGCTAAAGTGTGTTACCTGCTAATTTTCCAAAGATCAAATTTCAGAGAGACTAACAGATATGGAAAAGGACCCCTTGAAAGGAGGTAAAGAATGAATAAAAGAAAGGAGGTTTCAGTTTCATCACTACTAAGTGTTACTATAATTTGAAACTCATTTGAGGTATAGAAATCAGATTTTTTTAAAACTGACATTTTATATAGCAATTTAAAAACTGCAAATTTCTTATTTCAAAATTAATATGGTTCAGTCTTATTGGCATTATTGGTACTGGATACACACACTACAATAATCTGTGGTTAGGATAAGAATCATTTGATAATTATTGAGTATTTTGATTTTTGATCATTTCTGAGTATTTTTACTACACCCACCTCTCTTTTTTCAATAAAAGAGTCCATTCTAGCTAAAATCCAAGCTTCTGACTCTCATCTGTGTTTACCATCATTGCAATTCGAATGAGTAATTTTTTGTCTACCCATCATTCCCCATGAGAATGTGAAGTTTTCTCATATCATCTGGATCTAAGATGAATGAAACTTGACACATTTATTTAAAGGAGCTGCTTAACTATATCATTACTGCATGAAACAATCTAAGGTTGCTTTTGACATTTCACAGTATGTGAAATTCACTGTGAATTAAAGTGAGATGAGTAACTAATAAGAGAAAACATAGTTATTTGATCTGTTTTTTCCTCCTTATATTTGCAGTATAGTGGAGATAAGAATCATGAAGCCAGAACTCATCATTCTCTCTTTGTTAACCCTTTAATTAGAATCCCTGTCTTACTGAATGCTGATGTAATTGGTTAAGCACATCAAGTAGAACTGTAGACTATTTATTAATCTATAGACTTTAATTAATTTATTTAAATAGAAGATGTTAAATTGAAATAAAGATGTACTTTTTCATGGAATGACTTTATTTTAAATTCAAGCTTCTGAATGAAAAAAATAAAAATAAAAAGCATGCCTATTTTTGAAATTGCATTCTGTCCTGTAAAAATAAAATAACTAATGTTCTCACTGATAAAGACCTAAGAGGGCAGTTATTTATTTATTTTTTTTTAGCTAACATGAGGCTTTGAATGAACCTCTCCAGACTTTTTACCTTAAAGTCACATTTTAGAAGATAACAAAAAATGTTAAGATAATGGATTTTTACAGCACAATTTCTTTATGGTTTTGCTTCATGTTTTTATATGTATTTTAAGAGTTGAATTTTCAATAGTAATTTCCATATTAAACTTACAAGCTCATAACCAAATTCTGTTTAATTACTACACTAAACTTGGTTAAATAGTATAATATTGCTTTTTTTTATGATTATCACACAACAAATGTTATTGATGGAGTTATTTTAGAAACTATGTAACAAAGATCTCATTTAATATAGAGTATCAGTTTATGAACATTTTACTTAATCCAAAATAGAATGATATATTTAATCTCTGACCAGTCTGGAAGGCCAATGCTGACTTTGTAAACTAATATCCAAGTATTTTGCTTGCTTTGCTGATTTTAAAGTAAATGGCAAGTGCTGCAGATTTATGGTATAGTATATTGATGAAAAACACATTATATCTACCATGCTCAATAAGTAACAAATTTAAGGTTTGAACGCTAGTAAGTTATCAACTCATAAAATCCCACCACATATTAAATAATCAAAACCTTCTGAAAGATCAAATAAAGGACATCAATTTAAACTTTTCACCAGAATTTTGGTTCATGAATATCCCTGACCTATCCACGGATCAGTGGAATAATTCTTTTAGTTTGAATAGGGCTCTATCTCTTAATACAACACAGTAAGTTATCAAAGTTCAAAGTCACTAAAAATTTTCCACTTGGTTTCTTATTCAATATTTTAAATATATATTAATGTGTATGTTCACAGGAGAATGACCAGAGAATGCTTTTATTACTGGAGAAAAAAGGAGTTCAAGTAATAAGTTCTTGAAACTGTACTGAGAAGCATACTCCTAACTAATTTTAAGTCATTACGGCATATAATGTAGAGAAAAAAAAATTAAAAGACTGGTAGGAATATATTGAAAATTACTAAATTATGGATAAGTTAATATTTTAAAGTGTCTGAATTTCAAGCACAGTTCTCTTTGTATGTTCTAGAAGCCAGTCTAGATATGATGAAGTACTAGAATCTGAATCTGCACTTGGGCTTACATTGCAGTTCACATGAACTGTGCAGAAGTCAGTGTAGTTATGACACAGCCATTTGATCTTTTGAAGGATTCTTAGGAATATCTGAATGAGCTGGGGAGTAGGGATGAGGGTAGGGAAATGAGTTGATTTTTCATGGCTATGAATTGAGCTGTGACATCAGGACAAACTATCAGTATTTTTAGAAGTTCTAGCGAGGCACCTGCAAAAATGGAGAAAGAATAATCTTTGGAATTAGAAAGCATCTGTCGTTTCACTGTCTTCTCCAATGAAAGCTTTCCCATGGAACAGTAGATTATTTTTTTCTACAGTGGGACACTGATTATATCATTTCCTAAACTTCTACCATTTATAATTCGGTGTTCCTTATGATTTAGGCCTTCAGTGAATCATCATAACCATCAGAATAAAATCTATGTTTCTTTTCTTGAACTAAGATGTAGATCCCACCTCCTATATATCATTTAGCTCTGTTTTCATGTTCCAATCATATTAAACTGTTTGAAGATATTTGAGTATGCTTTACTCTCTCACCTCTCTATGCCTTGCACGTATTACCTGAAATGTCCTTTTATTTTAAAACTCCCATTTGAACTTCTTCATTTTACGTGCTTTGGAACGCTAACGTAACATTTGCTGCTCAGGAAAATGGGATTGACATGTACACACTACCATATATAAAACAGATAACTAACTAATGAGAACCTGCTGTATAGCACAGGGAGCTCTACTCAACACTCTCTGGTGACCTAAGTGGGAAGAAAATCCAAAAAAGAGGGGATATATGCATATATACAGCTGATTCACTTTGCTGTACAGCAGAAACTAACACAACATTGTAAAACAACTGTACTCCAATAAATTTTAATTAAAAACAGTCCTTGTTCATATGTACATTGTTTACATATTGGTATAATTATGTAATATATTGTTATATACAGTATATATATTCTATATATAAATATAATATATTCACAGAACTTTTTCATCTTTGAAACTGCAACTATATATCCATTAAACAACACTTCCCCCTTCATCCTTTCTCCCCAACTGCTGATATCCAACATTCTATTTTCTGTTTATATAGAACTTGAATATTCTAAGTACTTCATGTATGTGGAATCATACAGTATTTTTCTGTGACTGGCTTATTTCACTTAGAATAATGTCTTCAAGTTTTATCTGTGCTGTAGCATATGGCAAGATTTCCTTTACTCTATAAGACTAAATAATATTCCATTGTGAGTACCTACCACATATTATTTATCTATTCATCCATCAGTGGACATTGGGTTGTTTCTACCTCTTGCCTATTGCTAATAATGCTGTTATAAAAGTGAATGTGTAGATATCTTTTAGAGGCATACTTTCACTTCTTTTGTATGTATACTGAGAAGTGGGATGGCTAGATAATATGATAGTTCTAATTCTAAGTTTTTGAGGAACTGTAACACTGTTTTCCAAGCTGTTGCCCCATTTTACAATCATGCTAACAGTGTGCAAGGGCTCCAATTTATCCACATTCTCACCAACACTTTTTATTTTCTATTTTGTGTTTTTTTTTTTTTGATAGGAGGCATCCTAGTGGCTGTGATATCTTATTGAATTTGCAATTTGCATAGAAATAGCTGGACTCCTGATTACATCATTAAGCCACTGAATCTAGCTAGGACTGCATGAACTGAAATCTTTTATAATTTCCTCAAGTCAGTTTGAGTGTCTCCACTTATAACCACAGGAATTTTGTCTAAGACACCTCTCTGTCCCAGTGTACCTGCATACCTTCCCAAAGAGGCTTTAGTGATATTTTTGATCAGTTCAGTTCAGTTGCTCAGTCGTGTCCAACTCTTTGCAACCCCATGAATCACAGCACGCCAGGCCTCCCTGTCCATCACCATCTCCCGGAGTTCACCCAAACTCACATCCGAGTCAGTGATGCCATCCAGCCATCTCATCCTCTGTCGTCCCCTTTTTATCCTGCCCCCAATCCCTCCCAGCATCAGAGTCTTTTCCAATGAGTCAACTCTTTGCACCACAAATCAAATCAATGAGAAGTCATCTGGAGTTAACAGGCATTCTTGTAGGGAAATGCAAATATACCTTCTACTCTCTTTTTTAAGAATTTATTTTTAATCAGAGGATAATTGCTTTACAATGTTGTGTTGGTTTCTGCTGCACAACAGCGTAAATCAGCCATAAATATACGTATATCTCCTCCCTCGTGAACCCCCCTCCCACAACCCCTCCCTCATCCCACCGCTCTAGGTTGTCACAGAGCACCTGGTTGAACTCTGTTATACAGCAGCTTCCCACTAGCTAGCTATTTCACACATGGCAGTGTATATGTTTCAATGCTACTCTACCTTCTACTCTTGAGGAACTTCTAGTTAAACTTTACATGAACTAATCTTTATCAAGCTGCTTCCTTTCAACATCTAACAAAACCATCACTGAAGGTTTAATGCACCAAGAAGGAAGAAGGGGGCAGAGAAAAAGGAGGAGACAGGGGGAGGAAGAGGAGTGGAGGTTGGAGAAGAGGAAAGGAGGAAGAGGAGGGAGAAGCAAGAAAAGGTAAAGTAACTTGATATCTTTGAGCACTCTCTGCATTAGAACCTTCTCCACCCTGTAGTTCCTGCCTGAGCTGAAGAGATGCACCATCCCAGGAGAGCCGTGGGTATTAGGAAATGTTGCTACCTGAAGTTGGGAGACCAAGCTAGAAGGAAGATCAGAGGATGCCAGATACAAACATTGCCTATTTTATTACAAACAGTCTTTGAGAAGACAAATGAAATAATCATCCATGCAAGAGTATTGACACATGGTCTCCTGCTCTCAAAGTTATGATAATGAGAAGACTGAATATTGATGCAGACAAAAGTATGATGTATTTACAGTGAAATAATGGGAGGGACGATGTGCAGAAAGGTTCATAATAAAATAATTGACACCTAATACTAACCTGAAAATCATGAAATAATAGTATTATCAAATTATTTAGAAGTACAGTTGTATGAGAAACAGAAATGACTAAATGTGGCATGGCAAGAAATTACATTTAAAAATTACCTCTGACAAAGGGTAGAGGTGGGAGTGGAGTGTGGGGCTGCTTGCTTTTAATTTACTAAGCCTCAGAAAATTTTCACTTAAAACCATGTTCATATATTACATAGGTGAGAAAGGAAAACAAAGTCACTACCTCCCATCAGGACACCCTCACACACTGCACTCCTTCAGTCCAACCCTTACAGACAACTACTGAGCAAGTGTATGCATTCGTGTTTGCATCTCTGTGGGCATAGTATGTAGTGAGATGTGTGTATATGTCTCTGCTTGTCTGTGTATATGCGTGGTTAACCAATTAATCCCTGTTATAATTCTGCAACTTGTTTTATCTCTAAAGAATATACCAGGAATATATTCTATTTTTTAATGCTACATAATTCTACAAAAGTAGCCATTTATTTAGCCATTTCTCTGACATATGCTTTTAAGTTATATGCAGAGTACATCATGAGAAACGCTGGGCTAGAAGAAGCACAAGCTGGAATCAAGATTGCTGGGACAAATATCAATAACCTCAGATATGCAGATGATATAACCCTTATGGTAGAAAGTGAAGAGGAACTAAAAAGCCTTTTGATGAAAGTGAAAGAGGAGACTGAAAAAGTTGGCTTAAAGCTCAACATTCAGAAAATGAAGATCATGGCATTTGGTCCCATCACTTCATGGGAAATAGATGGGGAAACAGTGGAAATAGTGTCAGACTTTATTTTTTTAAGCTCCAAAATCACTGCAGATGGTGACTGCAGCCATGAAATTAAAAGATGCTTACTCCTTGGAAGGAAAGTTATGACCAACCTAGATAGCATATTAAAAAGCAGAGACATTACTTTGCCAAAAAAGGTGCATCTAGTCAAGGCTATGGTTTTTCCAGTGGTCATGTATGGATGTGAGAGTTGGACTGTGAAGAAAGCTGAGCACCGAAAAATTGATGCTTTTGAACTGTGGTGTTGGAGAAGACTCTTGAGTCCCTTGGTCTGGAAGGAGAGCCAACCAGTCCATTCTAAAGGAGATCAGTCTTGGGTGTTCCTTGGAAGGACTGATGCTAAGGCTGAAACTCCAATACTTTGGCCACCTCATGCAAAGAGTTGACTCATTTGAAAAGACCCTGATGCTGGGAGGGATTGGGGGCAGGAGGAGAAGGGGACGACAGAGGATGAGATGGCTGGATGGCATCACCAACTCGATGGACATGAGTTTTTTTTTTTTTTTTTTTTATTCAATTTTAATTAAAAAAAAAATTATACATGTGTTCCCCATCCTGAACCCTCCTCCCTCCTCCCTCCCCATACCATCCCTCTGGGTCATCCCAGTGCACCAGCCCCAAGCATCCAGCATCGTGCATTGAACCTGGACTGGCATCTCGTTTCATACATGACATTTCACGTTTCAATGCCATTCTCCCAAATCTTCCCACCCTCTCCCTCTCCCACAGAGTCCATAAGCCTGTTCTATACATCAGTGTCTCTTTTGCTGTCTCGTATACAGGGTTATCGTTACCATCTTTCTAAATTCCATATATATGCGTTAGTATACTGTATTGGTGTTTGTCCTTCTGGCTTACTTCACTCTGTATAATAGGCTCCAGTTTCATTCACCTCATTAGAACTGATTCAAATGTATTCTTTTTAATGGCTGAGTAATACTCCATTGTGTATATGTACCACTGCTTTCTTATCCATTCATCTGCTGATGGACATCTAGGTTGTTTCCATGTCCTGGCTATTATAAACAGTGCTGCGATGAACATTGGGATACACGTGTCTCTTTCCCTTCTGGTTTCCTCAGTGTGTATGCCCAGCAGTGGGATTGCTGGATCATAAGGCAGTTCTATTTCCAGTTTTTTAAGGAATCTCCACACTGTTCTCCATAGTGGCTGTACTAGTTTGCATTCCCACCAACAGTGTAAGAGGGTTCCCTTTTCTCCACACCCTCTCCAGCATTTATTACTTGTAGACTTTTGGATCGCAGCCATTCTGACTGGTGTGAAATGGTACCTCATAGTGGTTTTGATTTGCATTTCTCTGATAATGAGTGATGTTGAGCATCTTTTCATGTGTTTGTTAGCCATCTGTATGTCTTCTTTGGAGAAATGTCTATTTAGATCTTTGGCCCATTTTTTGATTGGGTCATTTAGTTTTCTAGAGTAGAGCTGTAGGAGTTGCTTGTATATTTTTGAGATTAGTTGTTTGTCGGTTGCTTCATTTGCTATTATTTTCTCCCATTCTGAAGGCTGTCTTTTCACCTTGCTAATAGTTTCCTTTGATGTGCAGAAGCTTTTAAGTTTAATTAGGTCCCATTTGTTTATTTTTGCTTTTATTTCCAATATTCTGGGAGGTGGGTCATAGAGGATCCTGCTGTGATGTATGTCAGAGAGTGTTCTGCCTATGTTCTCCTCTAGGAGTTTTATAGTTTCTGGTCTTACATTGAGATCTTTAATCCATTTTGAGTTTATTTTTGTATATGGTGTTAGAAAGTGTTCTAGTTTCATTCTTTTACAAGTGGTTGACCAGATTTCCCAGCACCACTTGTTAAAGAGATTGTCTTTAATCCATTGTATATTCTTGTCTCCTTTGTCAAAGATAAGGTGTCCATATGTGCGTGGATTTATCTCTGGGCTTTCTATTTTGTTCCATTGATCTATATTTCTGTCTTTGTGCCAGTACCATACTGTCTTGATAACTGTGGCTTTGTAGTAGAGCCTGAAGTCAGGTAGGTTGATTCCTCCAGTTCCATTCTTCTTTCTCAAGATAGCTTTGGCTATTCGAGGTTTTTTTGTATTTCCATACAAATTGTGAAATTATTTGTTCTAGGTCTGTGAAGAATAACGTTGGTAGCTTGATAGGGATTGCATTGAATCTATAAATTGCTTTGGGTAGTATACTCATTTTCACTATATTGATTCTTCCAATCCATGAACATGGTATATTTCTCCATCTGTTAGTGTCCCCTTTGATTTCTTTCACCAGTGTTTTATAGTTTTCTATATATAGGTCTTTAGTTTCTTTAGGTAGATATATTCCTAAGTATTTTATTCTTTCCGTTGCAATGGTGAATGGAATTGTTTCCTTAATTTCTCTTTCTGTTTTCTCATTATTAGTGTATAGGAATGCAAGGGATTTCTGTGTGTTGATTTTATATCCTGCAACTTTACTATAATCATTGATTAGTTCTAGTAATTTTCTGGTGGAGTCTTTAGGGTTTTCTATGTAGAGGATCATGTCATCTGCAAATAGTGAGAGTTTTACTTCTTCTTTTCCAATTTGGATTCCTTTTATTTCTTTTTCTGCTCTGATTGCTGTGGCCAAAACTTCCAAAACTATGTTGAATAGTAATGGTGAAAGTGGGCACCCTTGTCTTGTTCCTGACTTTAGAGGAAATGCTTTCAATTTTTCACCATTAAGGATAATGTTTGCTGTGGGTTTGTCATATATAGCTTTTATTATGTTGAGGTATGTTCCTTCTATTCCTGCTTTCTGGAGAGTTTTTATCATAAATGGGTGTTGAATTTTGTCAAAGGCTTTCTCTGCATCTATTGAGATAATCATATGGTTTTTGTTTTTCAATTTGTTAATGTGGTGTATTACATTGATTGATTTGCGGATATTGAAGAATCCTTGCATCCCTGGGATAAAGCCCACTTGGTCATGGTGTATGATCTTTTTAATGTGTTGTTGGATTCTGATTGCTAGAATTTTGTTTAGGATTTTTTCATCTATGTTCATCAGTGATATTGGCCTGTAGTTTTCTTTTTTTGTGGGATCTTTGTCAGGTTTTGGTATTAGGGTGATGGTGGCCTCATAGAATGAGTTTGGAAGTTTACCTTCCTCTGCAATTTTCTGGAAGAGTTTGAGCAGGATAGGTGTTAGCTCTTCTCTAAATTTTTGGTAGAATTCAGCTGTGAAGCCGTCTGGACCTGGGCTTTTGTTTGTTGGAAGATTTTTGATTACAGTTTCAATTTCCGTGCTTGTGATGGGTCTGTTAAGGTTTTCTATTTCTTCCTGGTCGAGTTTTGGAAAGTTGTACTTTTCTAAGAATTTGTCCATTTCTTCCTCGTTGTCCATTTTATTGGCATATAATTGTTGATAATAGTCTCTTATGATCTTTTGTATTTCTGTGTTGTCTGTTGTGATCTCTCCATTTTCATTTCTAATTTTATTGATTTGATTTTTCTCCCTTTGTTTCTTGATGAGTCTGGCTAATGGTTTATCAATTTTATTTATCCTTTCAAAGAACCAGCTTTTAGCTTTGTTGATTTTTGCTATGGTCTCTTTTGTTTCTATTGCATTTATTTCTGCTCTAATTTTTAAGATTTCTTTCCTTCTACTAACCCTGGGGTTCTTCATTTCTTCCTTTTCTAGTTGCTTTAGGTGTAGAGTTAGGTTATTTATTTGACTTTTTTCTTGTTTCTTGAGGTGTGCCTGTATTGCTATGAACTTTCCCCTTAGGACTGCTTTTACTGTGTCCCACAGGTTTTGGGTTGTTGTGTTTTCATTTTCATTCATTTCTATGCAAATTTTGATTTCTTTTTTGATTTCTTCTGTGATTTGTTGGTTATTCAGCAGGGTGTTGTTCATCCTCCATATGTTGGAATTTTTAATAGTTTTTCTCCTGTAATTGAGATCTAATCTTACTGCATTGTGGTCAGAAAAGATGCTTGGAATGATTTCTATTTTTTTGTATTTACCAAGGCTAGCTTTATGGCCCAGGATGTGATCTATCCTGGAGAAGGTTCCATGTGCGCTTGAGAAAAAGGTGAAGTTCATTGTTTTGGGATGAAATGTCCTATAGATATCAATTAGGTCTAACTGGTCTATTGTATCGTTTAAAGTTTGTGTTTCCTTGTTAATTTTCTGTTTAGTTGATCTATCCATAGGTGTGAGTGGGGTATTAAAGTCTCCCACTATTATTGTGTTATTGTTAATTTCTCCTTTCATACTTGTTAGCATTTGTCTTACATACTGTGGTGTTCCCGTGTTGGGTGCATATATATTTATAATTGTTGTATCTTCTTCTTGGATTGATCCTTTGATCATTATGTAGTGACCTTCTTTGTCTCTTTTCACAACCTTTGTTTTAAAGTCTATTTTATCTGATATGAGTATTGCTACTCCTGCTTTCTTTTGGTCCCTATTTGCATGGAAAATCTTTTTCCAGCCCTTCACTTTCAGTCTGTACGTGTCCCCTGTTTTGAGGTGGGTCTCCTGTAGACAACATATGTAGGGGTCTTGTTTTTGTATCCATTCAGCCAGTCTTTGTCTTTTGGTTGGGGCATTCAACCCATTTACGTTTAAGGTAATTACTGATAAGTATGATCCCGTTGCCATTTACTTTATTGTTTGGGGTTCGAATTTATACACCATTTTTGTGTTTCCTGTCTAGAGAATATCCTTTAGTATTTGTTGGAGAGCTGGTTTGGTGGTGCAGAATTCTCTCAGCTTTTGCTTGTCTGAGAAGCTTTTGATTTCTCCTTCATACTTGAATGAAATCCTTGCTGGGTACAATAATCTGGGCTGTAGGTTATTTTCTTTCATCATTTTAAGTATGTCTTGCCATTCCCTCCTGGCTTGAAGAGTTTCTATTGAAAGATCAGCTGTTATCCTTATGGGACTTCCCTTGTGTGTTATTTGTTGTTTTTCCCTTGCTGCTTTTAATATTTGTTCTTTGTGTTTGATCTTTGTTAATTTGATTAATATGTGTCTTGGGGTGTTTCGCCTTGGGTTTATCCTGTTTGGGATTCTCTGGGTTTCTTGGACTTGGGTGATTATTTCCTTCCCCAGTTTAGGGAAGTTTTCAACTATTATCTCCTCAAGTATTTTCTCATGGTCTTTCTTTTTGTCTTCTTCTTCTGGAACCCCTATGATTCGAATGTTGTAGCGTTTAATATTGTCCTGGAGGTCTCTGAGATTGTCCTCATTTCTTTTAATTCGTTTTTCTTTTATTCTCTCTGATTCATTTATTTCTACCATTCTATCTTCTAATTCACTAATCCTATCTTCTGCCTCTGTTATTCTACTATTTGTTGCCTCCAGAGTGTTTTTAATTTCATTTATTGCATTATTCATTTTATATTGACTCTTTTTTATTTCTTCTAGGTCCTTGTTAAACCTTTCTTGCATCTTCTCAATCCTTGTCTCCAAGCTATTTATCTGTGATTCCATTTTAATTTCAAGATTTTGGATCAATTTCACTATCATTATTCGGAATTCTTTATCAGGTAGATTCCCTATCTCTTCCTCTTTTGTTTGGTTTGGTGGGCATTTATCCTGTTCCTTTATCTGCTGGCTATTCCTCTGTCTCTTCATCTTGTTTAAATTGCTGAGTTTGGGGTGTCCTTTCTGTATTCTGGCAGTTTGTGGAGTTCTTTTTATTGTGGCTTTTCCTCGCTGTGTGTGGGTTTGTACACGTGGCTTGTCAAGGTTTCCTGGTTAGGGAAGCTTGTGTCAGTGTTCTGATGGGTGGAGCTGTATTTCTTCTCTTTGTTCAGTCGCGCTGTGGGGAGGGAGGGATGGATGCTGCAAACAAATAACACTGGCGTGCGCTCGCAGTGCCTCAGCCACACTGGATCTGCCCCCGCTCACGGCGCGTGTAGCCTCCCTGCCCACACTGCTCGGGCTCTAGGTTGTTCCGCCGGGAACAATCCGAGGCTGGCCCTGGGTTGCACGTACCTCCCAGGTCCAAGCCGCTCAGGTTCAGGCACTCGGGTAGTCCTCAGAGGCGCAGACTCAGTTGGGCCTGAGTTGTGTGCTCTTCCAAGGTCCGAGCAGCTCAGGTGATGAGGTGTTTGGCGAGCGCCAATGCTGCGACTTATCGCCTCCCCGCCACTCGGTTATCTGGGTGTAAAACCGGCGCACCTTCTCAGGCAGATGTTAACCGTCCAGACCCCCAAAAAGTTTTAGTTAGCAAAGAAGCCTGCTTACAGTTTTATAGATAATGTCTCTCTGGGGCTGTGATTGCCCCCTTCCGGCTCTGGCTGCCTGTCACCGGAGGGGGAAGGTCTGCAGCCGGCTATCTCTGTTCAATTCTTTGTTCCGTGCGTGGGCCTGGCGGTGTCTTAGGTTGGGGCTGGCTTTTCGCGTGGTAGATATCCCACAGTCTGGTTTGCTAGCCCAAATTATTTCGCTCAGATAGTGCTCAGGGTATTCAGGCCAGATTCTTACTCTAAGTGATGCAGCCCGCGCTGCGCCTCCCTGCCCAGCCCCCGCTTGCTAATGGCACGTGCAGGCGTCTGCGCTGCTTCTCCGCTGGGGGAGTTACCGTAGGACTCGCAATCTTCGAGTTTTAATTGTTTATTTATTTTTTTCTTCCTGTTATGTTGCCCTCTGTGCTTCCAAAGCTCGGCACAGATTTGGCAGTGAGAAGGTTTCCTGGTGTTTGGAAACTTCTCTCTTTTTAAGACTCCCTTCCCGGGACGGAACTCCGTCCCTCCCTCTTTTGTCTTTTATATTTTTTCCTACCTCCTTTCGAAGAGTTGGATTGCTTTTCTGGGTGCCTGATGTCCTCTGCCGGCATTCAGAAGTTGTTTTGTGGAATTTACTCGACGTTTAAATGCTCTTTTGATGAATTTGTGGGGGAGAAAGTGTTCTCCCCGTCCTACTCCTCCGCCATCTTGGCTCCTCCCCTCTGGACATGAGTTTGAATAAACTCCGGGAGTTGGTGATAGACAGGGAGGCCTGGCGTGCTGTGATTCATGGGGTCACAAAGAGTCGGACATGACTGAGCGACTAAACTGAACTAAAAAGTTCTTTTGTCCTCATTTTGAGGAATATTTTTCAAATACATAAATATAAGGTTTTAAAATATTGATTTAGTTCCAGGGGTTATTTTATGACTACAGTGAATATACAGTGACTACAGTGAAAATAAAGTGAATAAAGAGAAATAGCTACTTCAGTTCAGTTCAGTTCAGTCACTCAGTCATGTCCGACTCTTCAAGAGTCTTCTCCAACACCACAGTTCAAAAGCATCAATTCTTCGGCTCTCAGCCTTCTTCACAGTCCAACTCTCACATCCATACATGACCACAGGAAAAACCATAGCCTTGACTAGACGAACCTTTGTTGGCAAAGTAATGTCTCTGCTTTTGAATATGCTATCTAGGTTGGTCATAACTTTCCTTCCAAGGAGTAAGCGTCTTTTAATTTCATGGCTGCAATCACCATGTGCAGTGATTTTGGAGCCCAGAAAAATAAAGTCTGACACTATTTCCACTGTTTCCCCAACCATTTCCCATGAAGTGATGGGACCAGATGCCATGATCTTCGTTTTCTGAATGTTCAGCTTTAAGCCAACTTTTTCACTCTCCTCTTTCACTTTCATCAAGAGGCTTTTTAGTTCCTCTTCACTTTTTGCCATAAGGGTGGTGTCATCTACATATCTGAGGTTATTGATATTTCTCCCGGCAATCTTGATTCCAGCTTGTGCTTCTTCCAGCCCAGCGTTTCTCATGATGTACTCTGCATAGAATTTAAATAAGCAGGGTGACAATATACAGCCTTGACGTACTCCTTTCCCTATTTGGAACCAGTCTGTTGTTCCATGTCCAGTTCTGTTGCTTCCTGACCTGCATATAGGTTTCTCAAGAGGCAGGTCAAGTGGTCTGGTTCACTTAAGTAATTATAATACCATGTAATGAGTTTCATAGAGGGTTGAAAGTTCCATAGAGGCAAGAAAGTCTACAACAAACATAGTACTACAGAAGCAGAGGTTCATGTCAATCCCCACCTCCATAAGAAAAAATACTAGAATGACAGAAAGGTGATGCAACTATAAAAAATACATTGATCGGGGGAAAGAGTGGTTTATTTATTTTCTAAGACTGTAATAACCATATATTTTCCATTGAGATAAAAAACGTAATCAAAAGCTCTGAGAAGTTTGATGTACCTCAACTAACCATGATTTGGTAAGGAGGAAAATAGGGCAGGAAGAGAAAAGGAGGAGACAGGAGAAGGTGGAAGGATAAACTTGAATTAAATAGTTTCTCTACAATAATAGTTTTTTAAAATGTCTTACAGTAAGGCTATCCCTGGTTGTGTGTAGTTTGAATAATTTGAATCCTAAAATGGGGGTGATGGGAATGGTTTTCTAAGGATCAACTTGACGAGATCATGCAAGAAACTTAACACTCAAATCAAGATAAAGAACTGATTCGCTCTGACCTTAACCAATGTTCTTGAAATGGTTATATAAAATTTAATACACATTGACATTATGCTAATTAAAAAAAATCTTAAAGCACATGCCAAGAAGAAAAGCCCTAGGTTTGCTTTGTACCATGAAATAATTTTGCGTCTAAAGAAAACACGCCAAAAAAAACCCACCAAAAAAAAAAAAAAAAACCCTCTAAAAGCTAAATATTTCAATAAACAGCATGGAAGCATTCACCAAATTTCATTCTAGAATCAAGACAAAGATGTCTGGTATCTAAAGCAGTAAGTTGGACATAAGTCTAACAGAGATATCTGATACTGTGAAATACTAAGCTCTGAATCTACTGACTCAGAGGCATGGTCAAAATCTTTGCAGGGTAATGGATCTATTCCCAATATTGTACTTACATTCAGTTCTTGCATTGAAAATGGCCAAAGGTAGGTATCAGATTTGAAAAATGGTGCCAGCAACTCATTATATGGGATTTACCTGAAATCAAATTTAAGAATCATCACTAAAGGCTGTGCCAAATCTGTACAGATATGGGAGCACCTGGGGGTGGTGGATATCAAATTCCAGAATCAGATTATAGATATTGAAAATAAGTTCAGTTCAGTTCAGTCACTCAGTCGTGTCCAGCTCTTTGCGACCCCAAACACTGCAACATGCCAGGCCTCCCTGTCCATCACCAACTCCCGGAGTCCACCCAAACCCATGTTCATCAAGTCAGTGATGCCATCCAGCCATCTCATCCTCTGTTGTCCCCTCTTCTCCTGCCCTCAATCTTTTCCAGCATCAGGGTCTTTTCAAATGAGTCAGCTCTTCGGATTGGGTAGCCAAAGTATTGGCATTTCAGCTTCAACATCAGTCCTTCCAATGAACACCCAGGACTGATCTCCTTTAGGATGGACTGGTTGGATCTCCTTGCAGTCCAAGGGACTCTCAAGAGAAAATGTTGTCAAAAGTTATCACTAGAACAAGGTTCCCTGCCACATAGTCTGGGAAGTAAAAACAATAGAGAATGGGATTCTGGGGAGCAGATTGCTGGTTCATTGATTCATGTGGAAGGCTTTCACCTATGTGATTAGTCAGTGGTTATATACATGAAGACCCCTGGGGAAGGGATAGGATACCCACTCCAGTATTCTTGGTCTTCCCTGGTCACTCAGTTGGTTAAGAATCTGCCTGCAATGCAGGAGACCCGGGTTCAACCCCTGGGTTGGGAAGATCCCCTGGAGAAGGGCATGGCAACCCACTCCAGTACTCTTGCCTGGAGAATCCCCAGGGACAGAGAAGCCTGGTGGGCTGCCAGTGCATGGGGTTGCAAAGAGTTGGACGTGACTGAGTGACTAAGTACAGACGGTAGACATGAAGAAACGGAGAAGTGGACAGCCAGTTCAAGGCATTTTACTTTGATTTTACTTGTAGATGTACACACATACATTTGCAAAATGAATATCTTTCTTGAATTCAATTTTTATGCCTTTTGGCCAAGTGGTCACAGGCTTAAGACCTAGGCTATTCTGAGTTAAGTTTTGGCTGTATCACTTCATTCTGACTTTGGGCAAAAACTTTAATTTACTTAGTCTTAGTTTCTTCATATGTGAAATGAACATAATAAATTCCCATGTCAAAAAGTTATTATGATTGTTAAATGTAGTGGTGTAAAGCATATAATCAGTTCCAAACAGAGGGCAAATGCTAAAGGGTAATAAAGTCAAACATGACAATATCTTCACATTCAATTTTTATTCTTTGGATAAAGTCATATATTTTTGTGCCTTATTCTTTGGATAAAGAATTGTTCTTATTCTTTGGATAAAGTCATATATTTTTGTGCCTATTTTGTATGTTTGCACAATTTTTTTTTAGTCATTTAGCTATCTGTCTTCATCATGGACACTGTTTGCCATAATTATTTTATTCACTATTAAAAAATCTTGACACATTTAGGTTGGCCATTCTTATATTTTCTTATTGTATTCAGCAGCAATAAGTCCTGAGGCAATCTGCTTTTTCATCTGTGCTTATTCACAATCTGAGTTATTGTTTTTAGAGTGTTTAAAAATGTCCAGTATATGCTTTTTCCAACAATAAAAATAAAAAAACTAAATGATATAAAAACCATTTACATTTTGAAACAATATTAAAGCATGGTCTCCTTCATAAAGAATAAAAGCAAAGTTAGGTTGGATTTGTAAAAAAATTAGATGTCAAATTTTCACATTAACACTTTTTATTTTACTATAAAAGGGATATGGGTTTATATTATTTTTCATGATGCCAATAAGCCTATTATAGTGAACAGGATGCTATGCTGAACTGACCATAACTTTTTCATGATATGAGTTGGTGTTCACAGTAAAATATATTTTAAAAACTATGAGTATAAAATATTAGTGCACTACAAATAATAATGGTTTCAAATTCTCCATTAAGAGTTTTGCTTTTCAAGGGCTTGACAATTTTTGCAACTCCTTCTGGCTTTGCAACTCCTTTATGGCTTTGCTTTAGAAAACATCCACCAGAACATCACTGCTTTTCCTCCATCTCAGTGTTATGGTTTTACACATTGCTTAATCTCAGGCAGATAAACAGATTCAAATAAAATTTGGTGATAAAAGAAAACAGCACCTACTGTATGTTGAGAATTTCGATGGCAACTTTCAGCCGAATGTGAATTAAAATGGCTAGGTTATAAATCCCCTGAAAATAAGGTTTATAATGGAAATGCTGACAGGCATTTAACGATAGCAGCACTAGCTGGCACCACTGTAATAAAAGGACTTAAATGAAAAAAAAAAATGTATGCCTCACAAAGACATGTGGATTTCAGGGTAAAGCTATATGCAGACTCAATGTAAGGATGGATGATAATACGCCTCAGCAATTATGATGCATGGGTGTTAGTAACAAAGAATCTTGAAATTCAGCTTCCAGTCAAATTGTGAAAGAGTTTAAGGAAAAACCTGAATGCAGTATTCTTCAGTTCTGTTACTCTGGCACCATCATCCTCTTACCAATATATTTTATTCATGCTTTAGTATCAGAGCAGAGAAGAGCTTAGTCAGAAACTGACCCCCTTGAAAACAAGATGGGCATTTCAACAGCCAGTCCTTTGGAACTCTTATTATAATGAATTATTAAAGTGTTGGTTAGGCTTAGGTAAGAGAATACACACATTCTTTCAGGGACACTGCTGGATTTCTATAGTCAGAAAGTTCATAGTTCTGTTTCTTTCAGGTCCCTCCCTGAAGGGGACAATAGCCCTGAGTAGCCTCTCTAAACCATCTGGATGCATAAAGTTCACCCTCTGATTATATCCAAGCAATAAATTAAGGACTTGGTTTTCTTTTTCCTTCACAGTGAACCACATGTTAATGTATTTTGTTTTTGCTTTCTATTTTTGAGCTTAAATTCTTCTTATGTTTATGAGTAATATAAAAATAAATGAAAGTTTCATATTTTTATTATGACTATAAAATAAAATAAATTGGGTTTTTAATTCTGCTAAAAAAAAAAGCAGATTAAAATATTTTTTTTAACATCTTAGTACTTGCCTGTAGATCCAAACTGATCACTAGTAGATTCTGGTTTTGAGACTCTCATGTCCCAGGTTACTCCCAAGGAACTCCACTCTATAATTCTTCTAACAAATAACAAGCTCTTTGGTTATTTTGGGAGAGACTCTTTCCCTGGAAAAGGATAAAGGTACATTGGTGTGAGTGTCTGTGTATTCTTTCTTCATGACTATAAATCCCACCCAAACTGTCAAGGTTGACAATCTAAAACGATAATCAAAACCACTTTTTACATTCGTTCTTGTAACTGCCGCAGGCAAGTTTTAAAAGATATGCTAACAAATCCCAAAGAATAGCTGGTATTAAATATTTGATATGAACTGAAATGAATGCTGTAGGTATAAAATTTAAGTCATATAGCTTTTTAATTTCTTATCCATATGTAACTAAACTCAATGTGTGTCCATCCAATTTTTAATTATTTAATCAAATTAAATTTAACTAAAAATAACATAAATATATACATGGACATACATATTTATATATGTGTATACATATATATTTTTTAATTCATAGAAATTTTGGGAAAAAACAAAACGACAAATAAAAAGGTAGCTATTTTATAAGCTAGATTACTTTATTATTCTAATACCATAAGCAATATATAAAAAATTATCCAATATGACTATTTAGCTTTATTTGAATTGAGCATTTGTCATTATAGGGCTTCCCTAGGAGCTCAGCTGGTAAAGAATCCACCTGCAATTCAGGACACCCCGGTTCAATTTCTGGGTCAGGATAAGCTACACACTCCAATATTCTTGAGCTTCCCTGGTGGCTCAGCTAGTAAAGAATCCACCTGCAATGTGGGAGACCTGGGTTCAATCCCAGGGTTGGGAAGATCCCCTAGAGAAGGGAATGGCGACCCACTCCACATTCTGGCCTGGAGAATTCCAAAGAGTCGGACACCACTGAGCAACTTTCACTTTTTCTTATTATACATTTTAATGTGCATTTACTGCTTTGTATAAAATCATTTATTGATTTATACCAATATATAAGAAGAAGTAAATAAATTGTGCATACACAGTCAGTGCATTTTTATAAATTGAACAATTTCATTTAACCCTACCCAGAGTAAGACCAAGATCATTAGCAGCATTTCCAGCCAGTTATCACCAATTCCACAGATAATCACTCATCTTGGTGTGGGTCTGTCAAGCATAGACATGGGTGTTTGAGTGCAGGTGCTTTACTTGAGAGAAGATCCCAGAGTTCATCCAGTGAGAGAGGAGGATTGAGACCAGAAAGAGAGATCAAGAATGTATGCAGAAGAGTGCATTAGAGCTATGGGCAACTGGGGTCAGTCCTTCTGTGAATGGTCTGAGAAACCACGTGGAACAGTCCTGAATTGTTTTCCTGGAGGACAAGGAGACTCCATTTATCCCCTGACTTCTATCTCTGATTTGTTGAGAATTTCTTTCAGGAAAGTTTACTTATCTGTACTTCTGGGTTGGAGGAGTAAAAATGTGAGAAAGACTAAGACAAAATGCTGAGATCTCGTCTCCTTTATCATGTGGTTCTTCTCACCAGAGTTAAGTACCATGTCCTTTTGATGAGTGTAAAGGGTGACAACTTCAATTCTGTGGTTGGTACTGTTAATATTTATATAACAAATGATATTTCTCAGAAGGTCAAACTGATACCAGATACTCTGAGATTTGCAGAAGAATTTTAGCTAATGTCATGATAGGCAGCATCCCCAGTAATATTTTTTGTCTGTTGTGGTTGTGGAATCTGCTGTAGGAAAGGTTCATCCATGTCTTTAACTGGTATAAGAAGATGCAAATTTATCACAGGATAATGTCCTTGAAATTGCAAGGTTGATACAAGATGGTATAATTTTCCCTATCTTGAACTTGATATGAAGTACGATGATTTATGTTAGAAGCAAAGGAAAGCAAGAAAATAGAGAGTAAGTAATTTCATGAAGCTCACACAATAGAGTAGAATATGAGGCAGGTGAAACTGAAATGAGAAAATTTGAAGGGATGTGTCAAGATTCAATATCAAAAAGCAAGTTTAGTAGTGAGCCCAGTGATTTCTGAGAGGAGATAGCAGAGATTTTATCACATGGATGAAACAGATTCATGTGGAATCCAAGTCTGAAAGTCATGTATTTGTCTATCAAGACATTCAGATCAGATCAGATCAGATCAGTCGCTCAGTCCTGTTCGACTCTTTGCGACCCCATGAATTGCAGCACGCCAGGCCTCCCTGTCCATCACCAACTCCCAGAGTTCACTCAGACTCACATCCATTGAGTCAGTGATGCCATCCAGCCATCTCATCCTCTGCCGTCCCCTTCTTCTCCTGCCCCCAATCCCTCCCATCATCAACTCTTCGCATGAGGTGGCCAAAGTACTGGAGTTTCAGCTTTAGCATCATTCCCTCCAAAGAAATCCCAGGGCTGATCTCCTTCAGAATGGACTGGTTGGATCTCCTTGCAGTCCAAGGGACTCTCAAGAGTCTTCTCCAACACCACACTTCAAAAGCATCAATTCTTTGGCACTCAGCCTTCTTCACAGTCCAACTCTCACATTCATACATGACCACAGGAAAAACCACAGCCTTGACTAGATGCACCTTTTTTGGCAAAGTAATGTCTCTGCTTTTGAATATGCTATCTAGGTTGGTCATAACTTTTCTTCCAAGGAGTAAGCATCTTTTAATTTCATGGCTGCAGTCACCATGTGCAGTGATTTTGGAGCCCAGAGAAATAAAGTCTGACACTGTTTCCACTGTTTCCCCATCTATTTCCCATGAAGTGGTGGGACCGGATGCCATGATCTTTGTTTTCTGAATGTTGAGCTTTAAGCCAACTTTTTCAGTCTCCTCTTTCATCTTCATCAAGAGGCTTTTGAGTTCCTTTTCACTTTCTGCCATAAGGGTGGTGTCATCTGCATATCTGAGGTTATTGATATTTCTCCCGGCAGTCTTGATTCCAGCTTGTGTTTCTTCCAGTCCAGCGTTTCTCATGATGTACTCTGCATAGAAGTTAAATAAGCAGGGTGACAATATACAGCCTTGACGTACTCCTTTTCCTATTTGGAACCAGTCTGTTGTTCCATGTCCAGTTCTAACTGTTGCTTCCTGACCTGCATACAGATTTCTCAAGAGGCAGATCAGGTGGTCTGGTATTCCCATGTCTTTCAGAATTTTCCACAGTTTATTGTGACCCACACAGTCAAAGGCTTTGGCATAGTCAATAAAGCAGAAATAGATGTTTTTCTGGAACTCTCTTGCTTTTCCCATGATCCAGCGGATGTTGGCAATTTGATCTCTGGTTCCTCTGCCTTTTCTAAAACCAGCTTGAACATCAGGAAGTTCATGGTTCACGTATTGCTGAAGCCTGGCTTGGAGAATGTTGAGCATTACTAGCATGTGAGATGAGTGCTATTGTGCGGTAGTTTGAGCATTTTTTGGCATTGCCTTTCTTTGGGATTGGAATGAAAACTAACTTTTCCAGTCCTGTGGCCACTGCTGAGTTTTCCAAATTTGCTGGCATATTGAGTGCAGCACTTTCACAGCATCATCTTTCAGGATTTGGAATAGCTCAACTGGAATTCTCTCACCTCCACTAGCTTTGTTCATAGTGATGCTTTCTAATGCTCACTTGATTTCCCATTCCAGGATGTCTGGCTCTAGGTCAGTGATCATACCATCGTGATTATCTGGGTCGTGAAGATCTTTTTTGTACAGTTCTTCTGTGTATTCTTGCCATCTCTTCTTGATATCTTCTGCTTCTGGTCCATACCATTTCTGTCCTTTATCGAGCCCATCTTCGCATGAAATGTTCCTTTCATGCAAAGGACATTGGGACAGTCCAAACACTGACAAGATTACAATTTGGGGTCACATTTGCAAAGCTTCAGAGGAATGAGAGTAACAAGACAAAGAAACTAAATCCAAAGGAAACCCTATTGTGGGCCCTAGAGTCCATAAAGAGAATTGACTGAAGTTGTCTAAATGCTCTCAGCACTTTAGGTCTGGACAGGGAATGAGTGTGCCTTATTGGATGAAGACACTAAGAATAAAGGTATTGGGAATCACTCTCAGAGCTAGAGTATGAGGGGGCATCGTTTTCAACTTTCTAAAGAATTGCTGGCTTTTTTGAAGCCAAAGATCAGGACATACATATTGAATTGAGCATCTAATACCCAGATGGATATGCCCTTCAAGTCAATTCTTGCTCTTTCTGCTGACCACCACAGTTTGTTTGCCTGTCCATTATTTTAGGACAGAATATTCTTTCCAAGCAAGGCTAACCAATAATACTATGGCTATTATTTCTGGTTATTATTTCTGGTTCCTCTCTTCTCTCTAGATTCACGTGATAATCACTTAACCTTTCATCCAGCATGCTACACTCTGGTCACCTTTGAATATGCCATGCTATTTCACACTTCTGTGCCTTTCAATGTGCTCTCTCTGATACCTGGTATCCCCTTATTACTATTCCCAACTCAACCTTTTATCCTTCCTTAAGACTCACATAGCTTTCTCTGCCCACTCCTATCTTTTTTTAATATCCTACTCTACCTAATTCTCTATATGATAGATGTTCATTTATCTCCAACTAGATTACAAGCTCCTCTACTAGAGAAAGAGGGTGTTTGCTATGACTAGTGCATTCTCTTGGCAGAACTCTATTAGCCTTTGCCCTGTTTCATTCTGTACTCCAAGGCCAAATTTGCCTGTTACTCCAGGTGTTTCTTGACTTCCTACTTTTGCATTCCAGTCCCTTATAATGAAAAGGACATCTTTTTTGGGTGTTAGTTCTAGAAGATTTTGTAGGTCTTCATAGAACCATTCAACTTCAGCTTCTTCAGCATTACTGGTTAGGAAATAGACTTGGATTACCAACAGAGATCATTCTGTCATTTTTGAGATTGCATCCAAGTACTGCATTTTGGACTCTTTTGTTGACTATGATGGCTACTTCATTTCTTCTAAGGGATTCCTGCTCACAGTAGTAGATATAATGGTCATCTGAGTTAAATTCACCCATTCCACTCCATCTTAGTTCGCTGATTCCTAGAATGCTGATGTTTACTCTTGTCATCTCCTGTTTGACCACTTCCAATTTGCATTGATTCATGGACCTAACATTCTAGGTTCCTATGGAATATTGTTCTTTACAGCGTCGAACCTTGCTTCTGTCACCAGTCCCATCCACAACTGGGTGTTGTTTTTGCTTTGGCTCCATCCCTTCATTCTTTCTGGAGTTATTTCTCCACTGATCTCCAGTAGCATATTGGGCACCTACTGATCTGGGAAGTTCATCTTTCAGTGTCCTATATTTTTGCCTTTTCATGCTATTCATGGGGTTATCAAGGCAAGAATACTGAAATGGTTTGCCATTCCCTTCTCCAGTGGACCACATTCAGTCAGACAAAGGCTGTATATTGTCACCCTGCTTATTTAACTTCTATGCAGAACACATCATGAGAAATGCTGGGCTGGAGGAAGCACAAGCTGGAATCAAGATTGCTGGGAGAAATATCAATAACCTCAGATATGCAGATGACACCACCCTTATGGCAGAAAGTGAAGAAGAACTAAAGAGCCTCTTGATGAAAGTGAAAGAGGAGAGTGACAAAATTGGCTTAAAGCTCAACATTCAGAAAACGAAGATCATGGCATCCGGTCCCATCACTTCATGGGAAATAGATGGGGAAACAGTGGAAACAGTGGTTGACTTTATTTTTCTGGGCTCCAAAATCACTGCAGATGGTGACTGCAGCCATGAAATTAAAAGACGCTTACTCCTTGGAAGAAAACTTACGACGAACCTAGAAAGCATATTAAAAAGCAAAGATGTTACTTGGTCAACAAAGGTCCGTCTAGTCAAGGCTATGGTTTTTCCAGTGGTCATGTATGGATGTGAGAGTTGGACTGTGAAGAAAGCTGAGCACCAAAGAATTGATGCTTTTGAACTGTGGTGTTGGAGAAGACTCTTGAGAGTCCCTTGGTCTGCAAGGAGATCCAACCAGTCCATCCTAAAGGAGATCAGTCCTGGGTGTTCATTGGAACGATTGATGTTGAAGCTGAAACTCCAATACTTTGGCCACCTGATGAGAAGAGCTGACTCATTTGAAAAGACCCTGATGCTGGGAAAGATTGAGGGCAGGAGAAAGAAGGGGATGACAGAGGATGAAATGGTTGGATGGCATCACCGACTCAATGGACATGGGTTTGGGTGGACTCTGGGAGTTGGTGATGGACAGGGAGGCCTGGCGTGTTGCAGTTCATGGGGTTGCAAAGAAGCAGACACGACTGAGCAACTGAACTGAACTGAACTACTAGAGGAAGACCTTTCTATCTATTGGGATGAGGGCATTGGCTCAGAATTAGCCTTCATTACATGTTTATTGGTCGTAACTGAAATATGCTAAGTGGCCCCAAAAGAAATTCTCTCTTTTTTTCCCTGGTTCGAGCATTCTCAGGTAAGTTTTAATAAATGTCTACAAAATATAATTGAAATATACTAAATTGCAAAAAGAAAGTATATCTCTTTCATTGTGTGAGCATAATTATCTCTCCTCTTATTCATTCTTCCAACTAGTTTTGGGAAATAGACTAAAATAATCTAGAAGTGAAGTGCATCAATTCCAGACACAGATTTCTAGCTTCAGTTTTTACTCATGGGTCATTTAAACTCTGTGATTTAGTTCCTTACCTGCAAAATGACGCTGTTAATAGTTTCTGTGTTACCTTTGGGCTTCCTAGGTGGCACAGTGGTAAAGAGTTCTCCTGCCAATGCAGGAGACTCAAGAGACACCAGTTCGATTCCTGGGTTTGAAAGATCTCCTGGAGTAGGAAATGGCAATCCTCTCCAGTATTCTACATGGAAAATTTCATGGACAGAGAACCCTAGCAGGCTACACTCCAAAGGGTCCCAAAGAGTTGGACAAGACTGAGCCTGCACACAAGCACACACACCTTGCATTTAGTAAATTATAAATGTTGGCTACTGTACCCAAGTTTGCATGAAAAGGACCCTTTTCTTCAAATTTGAGCATATAAATTGAACACTCTATACCTAACATACATAAATATGGCACTTGATAAGTGCTTAGCACAAATATAGTACAGCTTAAATGCTCAATTTACCCTCATTCCCCCCTTGTTTACTCCTTGTTCCACTAAGATAATTAACAGAAGCTTCTGAATAATGATATGAAAAGCTCTGTGATACACAGGCATATCACCATGTGAAAACCTAGCATCTTTCCCAAAAAAATATGTGTCCATTATTTGGTCCCAAGCACTAAACATTTTGTTGGATGGAAGATACTGGAAACTAAGGCTAATTTGCTTAAAAGAAGAGGCATTTCAAATATATCTTAAAAAAATCATTTTGGTGAATCTCTATATACATCACTTTCAAAACTTTCTTCTGAGCTTTCATGGTGATATCTTTTCACATCCCAACAGTGCATACAGTAGTTTGGAATGAAGTAGGAACTTCCAATTTGCAAAACACTAATTGGCTGATAGTGTGGTGTGTTAGCCACCAGAAAGAATAGGGCAAAAAGGGTAGGGAAAATAGAGGTCCTGTTTCAAAACAGGCTAGTTTTTAAACTTCATTATACAGAGGTAAAATAATGCAATAGCATGAATACTGAAAATATGGAATAAGGTAATATGTTAATAATGTAAATTATATTTACAAATTTATCATTATTACATTTCAGAAAAAAACGTGAATAAATGGGTAATATTTTAGGTAACTATTTCCAGGGGAAAACAATCATCATTTTACTATTCAAATATAATGTAATTTAAATAAAAAGTAAAACAGAACCCAACATAAAAGTAGTTATATCCTGTATAATTGAAGATAGCTTAAAATGAGGACAGCTTAGATCTTGAATTAATGAAGCCAAGAAGGTCAACCTGATCATCAAAAACATTACTTGTGAGAGATGAAAGTTTAACTACCATTACTTTCTTACAGAAAAAGTAGAAAATTGGAATCTAAAAAGAAATACCAATTAGGCATATATCGATAGCATTTAACTGAGTTAGGTACAGAAAATAGAGTGTGAAGGTATATTTTTATAGCACATCTAGTTAAGGAGAATGTTTAGTTTTATGATTTTCTTTATTCAGATATTGTAAGTAGCAGACCTAGTTATCTATATATCTGTATCATATGCTCTGGACATGGACACTATTATTGATAGCTGTCTATTTAGGAGAAGTACCTGTGACAAAGATAATTTCTAGTTTTGCAAAGCAAGAATAACTTCATGTACATAATGAAAGTTTTGGACACTATAGAAAAATAAGTTAATGGAGGACAAAATGGTTATTTTGAAATGTCTTTAATTCACTTAACAATGAGAATGATGAACCTGATTTTACTTTAAAAAGATACGGATGTGTTTAAGCATGCTTACTTCTACTTTTTAATAAGGCTATTGTTGTTTATGCATATATTCCCTGACTCATACACCATGCCATATTAAACTTTAATGCCATAAGCACAATGCTGTATGTTTGCTTTATGAATGACTATACTTAATAAACAATGCATTATTTAGCTTGAATCAACTGAAGGAAGTTATGATCTAGGAAAAGAGAATTGTGAAATGTAAGAATAGGTCATTTTGATGTTCTCTTCAGTACAGAGGTTCAACCCATCTGTTCTCTCTGACCTCTTGAGTTTTTTAAGAAAACCTGTGCTGTTGAATCATAACACATTTTATTACCAACCAGCATATATTATTGGATAATCAATAGAACAGTAAAGTTATGAATGGATAAAGTACATGGGATAAATAAAAGTAGTGGAATAACATAATCTGAACTTGGAAATCATATAAAAATAGGACTCTAACAGATGCAACTTTAGAATCACAATTTCTAAATTTTCAGTATGATATTAAAATGGTATCCATGAAACATTATCATATTACAGGGGAGAAATACATTGTAAATTATAGAGGATTCTCCCTTTAGGTATACATTTTTAATAAAATAAAATATAATTCAATAAATAATATACGGCGGTATTAAAATGTCCCTATCAAATTTATATACAATTATCAGTGAGACAACCCTTTCTAGTGTTCACCAAATTAAGATTACAATTAGCAAGATTGGAAGTGTACTTATGAATCCTCAGATGAGGGACTGTGTATTACTTTTCTTGGTAGTTTTTACTATAGTATCATTTCAGACTTAGAGAAAATGTGCAAGAATATTTCTAGGACCCCAATAAGCCATTTATCCCAATTTATTAATTACTTATTTTGCCCCAACTATTTTATGATTTTATTTCTCTGTCATCTGTAGATATACATTTTTTTTTTTTTCTGAACTGTTTGAGGCAGAGTGGGAGACATTGTTTCTTATTACCCCCTCAATATTTTAATATGTTTTCCAAAGAACAGAGACATTCTAATTACAGTAAAATGATCAAAGCCACAAAACTTAATAGTAATATGGTATAGCCTTGTAATCAATAGTTTATATTCAAATTTTGCAAATTGATTCAAGAATGCCCTTTATAACTATTTTTTTCCCCAGTCTAGGTACCATCTGCCATCACATAGTGCTATGGATCTTTGTTCAGTCCTTTTATTTATTGATTGTGACATTATCAAGGGTACAAACTAGTTATTTTGCAAAATATTCCTCAGTTTGGGACTACCTAATATTTCATCCCCCTTCATGGATCACTGCCTTGTTGTGGTAAAGGGACTTGCATAACTCAATGAAGCTATGAGCTATGCTGTGCAGGGCCAACCAAGACAGACAGGCCAGAGCAGAGTTCTGACAAAACATGATCCACTGGAGGAAGGAACGGTAAACTACCCCAATATACTTGCTGTGAGAACCTCATGAATTGTATAAAAGACCAAAAAGATTTGACATCAAAAGATGAGTCTCCCAGGTCTGAAGGTGTCCAATATACTATTGGGGAAAAGCGGAGGAGAATTACTAATAGCCCCAGATTTAATGAAGCAGCTGGGCCAAAGTGGGTATGATGCTCAGTTGTCGATGTGTTTAGTGATGAAAGTAAAACCCAATGCTGCAATCCAATGCTGCAAAGAACAGTATTGTATAGGAACCTGGAATGATAGGTCCAAGAATCAAGGAACACTGGGTGTGGTCAAGCAGGAGCTGGTAAAAATAAACATCGACATCCTAAGAATCAGCTAACTAAAATGGACAGGAATGGGCAAATTTAATTCAGATGACCATTGTATCTACTAATGTAAGAATAGTATGACTCCCATACCAGAAACTGAGTAGCCCTTATAATTTAGAAAACAGTCTGAAATACAGTACATCCCTAAAGTATGCTGCCATCAAAGTTTCACATTCAGTATGTCAGCAAATCTGGAAGACCCAGCAGTGGCCACAGGACTGGAAAAGGCCAATCCTCAGTCCCAAGCCCCAAGAAGGATCAGTTCAGTTCAGTTCAGTTGCTCAGTCATGTCCGACTCTTTGCGACCCCATGAATCGCAGCACGCCAGGCCTTCCTGTCCATCACCAACACCCAGAGTTCACTCAGACTCACATCCATCAAGTCAGTGATGCCATCCAGCCATCTCATCCTCTGTCATCCCCTTCTCCTCCTGCCCCCAATCCCTCCCAGCATCAGAGTCTTTTCCAATGAGTCAAATCTTCACATGAGGTGGCCAAAGTACTGGAGTTTCAGCTTCAGCATCATTCCCTCCAAAGAAATTCCAGGGCTGATCTCCTTCAGAATAGACTGGCTGGATCTCCTTGCAGTCCAAGGGACTCTCAAGAGTCTTCTCCAACACCACAGTTCAAAAGCATCAATTCTTCGGTGCTCAGCCTTCTTCACAGTCCAACTCTCACATCCATACATGACCACAGGAAAAACCATAGCCTTGACTAGATGGACCTTTGTTGGCAAAGTAATGTCTCTGCTTTTCAATATGCTATCTAGGTTGGTCATAACTTTCCTTCCAAGGAGTAAGCATCTTTTAATTTCATGGCTGCAGTCACCATCTGCAGTGATTTTGGAGCCCAGAGAAATAGTACCAAAGAATATGCTAACCATCAAACAATTGCACTCATCTCCCATGCTAATGAGGTCATGCTTAACATCTTGCATGCTAGCGTTCAGCATTATGTGAACCAAGAACTTCCAGATGTCCAAGTTGGGTTTGGGAAAGGAAGAGGAACTAGAGATCAAATTGCCAACATTCACTGGATTATAGAGAAAGCAAGAGAATTTCAGAAAAACAACTATCTCTGTTTCATCAACTATGCTAAAGCCTTTGACTGTGTGAATCATGAAAAACTGTGGAAAGTTCTTAGAGAGATGGAAATACCAGACTGTCTTACCTGTCTCCTGAGAAACCTGTATGTGGGTCAAGAAGCAATCATTAGAACCCTGTATGGAACAATTGATTGATTCAAGATCGAGAAAGGAGTGTGACAGGGCTGTATGCTTTCACCATGTTTGTTTACCCCATATGCTGAGCACATCATGAGAAATGCTGGGATGGAGTTAAAAGCTGAGAAACATCAGCAACCTCAGATGTGTGGATGATACCACTCTCATGGCAGAGAACTAAAGAGCCTCTTGATGAGGGTGAAGGAGGAGAGTGAAACAGCTGACTTAGACTAAATATTTTTTTAAAAAACAACTAAGATCATGGCATTTAGCCCTATTACTGCATGGCAAATAGAAGGGGAAAAGGTGGAAGTGGTGACAAATTTCCTCTTCTTGGGCTCCAAAATCACTGCGGACAGTGACTGCAGCTATGAAATCAGAAGACGATTATTTCTTGGCAGGAAAGCTATGACAAACATAGACAGTGTGTTGAAATGCAGACATTACTCTGCCAACAAAGGTCTGTATAGTCAAGGCCATGGTCTTCCCAGTGGTCATGTATGGTTGTGAGAGCTAGACCATAAAGACGGAAGAACGCCAGAGAATTGATGCCTTCGAACTGTGGTGCTGGAGACGACTCCTGAAAGTCCCCTGGACAGTAAGGAGATCAAATCAGTCTATCTTAAGGGAGATCAACCTGAGTATTCACTGGAAGGACTGATGCTGAAGCACCAGTATTTTGGTTATCTGGTGCAAACAGACAACTCATTGGAAAAGTCCATGATTCTTGGAAAGATCAAGGGCAGAAGGAGAAGAGGGCATCAGTGAATGAGTTGGCTGGACAGCATCACCGACACAATGGATATGAATGTGGGCAAACTCTGGGAGATGGGGAGGGACAGGGAAGCCTGGTGTGCTGCAGTCCATGGGGTCACAAAAATCAGACATGACTGGGCAACTGAACAACAATATTTCCTCATGAAGAAATTTAGACTTTGCATCCTTGCCATGAACAATACAGATGTCATGTTTTCCTTAGGGGATTTATAACTGGAGTCACCAAATCCAACATAAGTAATGTTAACTTTTATCATTTAGTAAATATTGAACTATGCTGTTGCATAGGTTCAAAATGAGCCTCTCCAAAATGTGCCACTTTGGCAAGTGGATTTTTTTGAGCTGAAGGCAATCAAAGCACAAAAGTCTCATGAAGAGCTTAACTACCTAAAAGAATTTAGATAGGTGACCTGGTTCAGAAAGAGAGCTATTACCAGAGAAGATTTTTATCTGAATGATCTATCCATATGGCAAGGCAAACATCTGATTACTAAACTTTTCTTCTCAGTGTCCTATGATACTGAGTGAATTACTCTGCTCCCCTTTGAACCCCCACGCCCCATTCCATTCCTTAGTTCAGGACTGCATATAAGCCTCAACTATTAGACTCACACTTAGGTCCTGTATTTTTATGGAGAACCCTTATGTACATAATTATTTTTTCTCCTATTAAACTGTCTTGTGCCAATTTGGTTATTAGATCAGCCAAAGAACCTACAAGGGTAGATGGAAAAATTTTCCTTCCTAATAATATATATTTAGGTTTCTCCATAATACAAGTCACTGTTTTCTTCTTTGTAATATAACATCTCTGTAGATACTTTGAATCTAATTTGTGGTGAGACAATTTGCAGCTAGGGCTTCCCAGGTGGCTCAATGGTAAATAATCTGCCTACAGAGCAGGAGGCAGGAGTTCAATCCCTGGGTCAGGATGGTCCATTAGAGAAGAAAATGGCAATCTACTTTAGCACTCCTATCTGGGAAATCCCATACACAGAGGAGCCTAGTGGGCAACAGTCCATGGGGTGGCAAAGAGTAAGACATGACTTAGCAACTAAACTACCATCACAATTTCTGTCTATTTAATTTGTTGTCCCTGTTCAAAATTTTACTCCCTAACTTCTACATCCATTGATGATTTTCTAACTCCATCGTTTCTTCTATTATCATTAGAGTTCTATTGTGGAGAAGAGCTTTTATTATTCACCTGTTTATTCCTTTATTTATTAATTTACTTAAAGGAACTTAGGGGTTCTTATTTTATTCAATGATTTGTAATCTACTAGTATTTTAATTTATTTACTATTATTATTTATTAAGATACTCAATTTGCCCCAATTTGACCAAGTTTGAGTTGCTTCAGTTTAGTTCCTGTATCTTTTGGACATGTTCCCAGTATTCTCCTAGCACTCGATTACATTTTCTGTAAGAAGATATTCAGACTTATCTTGCTCTTTCTCTGCCAAAACCCTGAGATTCAACCATTTCTTCAAGCATCCCTGATTCTCTTTATTTAAAAATGAACTTAGAAAACAATACTGTCATAATTGCTTTCATGTTAGGTATTATTTGATAGAGCTAGCAAGCATATATATAAGTATGCATCTCTGGGTATTTATGTAGCATAAGTATGTAAATATAGATATTTTTATATGCAATGTATGCTATATGTAATCTACATATAAATATATTCATATATATATTATATTTAAAGTACACAGGGAATTATTTTATACTGATACTTTTCAATTCTAACCCAATGCCACAGGGTTCATCTAGTTTTCCTCCTTTCTGTAGTTACAATTTGCCTCTTCAATAGAGAAGTCTGTCTTCTATTATCCTCAATATGTTTACTCGTTCATTAATGCCTAGACTACATAGAAGATACTTTCAGAATTGCTAGTCCATACCACTATCAAAAGCAAGCCTACCGAAAATTCGGGCTTCCCTTGTGGCTCAGCCGGTAAAGAATCCACCTGCAATGCAGGAGACCTGGGTTTGATCCCTGGATTGGGAAGATCCCCTGGGGAAGGGAAAGGCTACCCACTCCAGTATTCTGGCCTGGAGAATTCCATGGATCTATAGTCCATGGGGTTGCAAAGAGTCGGACACAACTAAGTGACTTTCACTCACACTCACTCACTGAAAATTCAAAGTTTGTATTAATTTATATGTAAAATTTATATACAGTGACATATATAAATCATAATTTTGAGTTTTGAAAATGGAAATACTCATAAAACCCATACTTCTATCAAAATTTAGAATATTTATTTCATAAAGTATGATGGAATAACGGTATATACTGTTTAGCGTTTGATTTCTTTCATTACCAATATAATTGTGGAAAGTTTGTTCCTGTTACTCCATCAATTAGGAGTTTTTCCCCATTTTTTTTGATCAGCGATCTATATATAATGTGTTGTTGTTCAACCATTCCATTATGTCCAACTCTTTGTGACCCCATGGAGTGCAGCACACCAATAATGTAGTACTCACTTATTTATTCTCCTCCTAATGAACACTTGGGTTTTATTTGTTATTTTGTTTATTTGTTTATTTTTCTTTTCTTAGCCATTTTCTTTTTCAGGAAGTAAAAACTTTCTCTAACCTTTTACATTCAGTCTTTGGGGCACGGCAAATTAGACAAACAAAAGATTAGCTAGATAGAGGGAAAAATTATAGCATGGGAGTTCACACATAAATGTGACTCAAGGAGGTTAGAATTTGGGATTTATATACCTCTTCACGATGGTGTGATCACTGACCTAGAGCCAGACAGCCTGGAATGTGAAGTCAAGTGGCCTTAGAAAGCATCGCTACAAACAAAGCTAGTGGAGGTGATGGAATTCCAGTTGAGCTATTTCAAATCCTGAAAGATGATGCTGTGAAAGTGCTGCACTCAACATGCCAGCAAATTTGGAAAACTCAGCAGTAGCCACAGGACTGGAAAAGGTCAGTTTTCATTCTAATCCCAAAGAAAGGCAATGCCAAAGAATGCTCAAACTACTGCACAATTGCACTCATCTCACACGCTAGTAAAGTAATGCTCAAAATTCTCCAAGCCAGGCTTCAGCAATACGTGAACTGTGAAATTCCAGATGTTCAAGCTGTTTTAGAAAAGGCAGAGGAACCAGAGATTAAATTGTGAACATCCACTGGATCATTGAAAAAGCAAGAGAGTTCCAGAAAAACATCTATTTCTGCTTTATTGACTATGCCAAAGCTTTTGACTGTGTGGATCACAAGAAACTGTGGAAAATTCTGAAAGAGATGGGAATACCAGCCTGACCTGCCTCTTGAGAAACCTGTATGCAGGTCAGGAAGCAACAGTTAGAACTGGACATGGAACAACAGACTGGTTCCAAATAGGAAAAGGAGTACGTCAAGGCTGTATATTGTCACCCTGCTTATTTAGCTTATATTCAGAGTACATCATGAGAAACACTAGGCTGGAAGAAGCACAAGCTGGAATCAAGATTGCCAGGAGAAACATCAATAACCTCAGATATGCAGATGACACAACCCTTATGGTAGAAAGTGAAGAGGAACTCAAAAGCCTCTTGATGAAAGTGAAAGAGGAGACTGAAAAAGTTGGCTTAAAACTCAACATTCAGAAAACTAAGATCATGGCATCTGGTCCCATCATTTCATGGGAAATAGATGGGGAAACAGTGGAAACAGTGGCAGACTTTATATTTTTCGGATCCAAAATCACTGCAGATGGCGACTGCAGCCATGAAATTAAAAGATGCTTACTCCTTGGAAGGAAAGTTATGACCAACCTAGATAGCAAATTCAAAAGCAGAGACATTACTTTGCCAACAAAGGTCCATCTAGTTAAAGCTATGGCTTTTCCAGTGATCATGTATGGATGTGAGAGTTGGACTGTGAAGAAAGCTGAGCACCGAAGAATTGATGCTTTTGAACTGTGGTGTTGGAGAAGACTCTTGAGAGTCCCTTGGACTGTAAGGAAAGCCAACCAGTCCATTCTAAAGGAGATCAGTCCTGGGTGTTCTTTGGAAGGAATGATGCTAAAGCTGAAACTCCAATACTTTGGCCACCTCATGTGAAGTGTTGACTCATTGGAAAGACTCCGATTCTGGGAGGGATTGGGGGCAGGAGGAGAATGGGACGACAGAGGATGAAGATGGCTAGATGGCATCACCAACTCGATGGACATGAGTTTGAGTGAACTCCGTAAGTTGTTGATGGACAGGGAGGCCTGGCGTGCTGTGATTCATGAGGTCGCAAAGAGTCGAAAACGACTGAGTGACTGAGCTGAACTGAACTGATACCTTTAGGGAATGGCTAGGAAGAGAGAGCACATCTGGAAGAACAAATGGCTTTTTAGAAGAGAGAAGTGAAGGGGCAGTTTAGGAAAAAGAGATGACTTTTTGGAAAGATAAGAATTGAAGAAGAAGTGAAGTCGCTCAGTCATGTCCGACTCCAGGCTCCTCCATCCAAAGAATAGATGAGATATAAGATAATTTTGTGACACTATCTGTTCCAGTATGGTACCAACAACTTCCTGTCTTAAGAAGATTAAAAGATTAGTGTTGCTCTTAGGGGAGGGGGATTTATGACAATTGAGACCTTTTGGGAGGTTCTGCTCTTAGGCTGACAAGGGATTTCAAATTCCTTCAATTCAACATAATTCTTATGCCTCAGTGGATTTTCTGGACTCTTTCAGCTTTTATGACTAAAATGCAAAAATCATTCTTTAAAACATCTTTTTGTACACATATGTTTCTACTTTTCTTGGAAAGTAACAAGTAAAGAAGTTAGTGGGTCATATGGTAGGTATAAGTTTAACTTTGTAAAAACTGCTACAATCTTTTCCTAAATGGTTGTACCATTTGCATTCTCAGTGGCACTGTGTGAGAGTTCCAATTGCTTCAAATCTTCACCTACATTTGGTATTTTCATTTTTATAAGTTCAGTAATTTGAGTGGCATCTCATTAAGGCTACTATTTATATTCCCCAAATTGTTCATTTTATCTCCTTATAGTAATTGTTTATCATATCTTGTCTAAGAAATATTTATCTACTCATTTTGCTAAGATAATCTCCTTTGTTTGCCTTTAGAACCATTATGACTTTAGTTTGCTCATTTAGATTATACTATATCTCAAATTAATTTTTATGTTTGGTGTGGAGTCAAGTTTGACTTTCATGTTATTCCATATGGATATTTCAACTTCCTTTGTGGAAAATACTTTCCCCAAGGATTTGCTTTAGGATCTTTGGAAATGCAATGTATTTTATAGGTGTCAGTCTATTTCTGAACTCTCTAGCCTTTCCATTGGTCTATTACTATAAAACAAAGTAAGATGTCTTATTACTTTGCGGCTCACCTGGTAAAGAATCCACCTATGATGCAGGAGACCTGGGTTCAATCCCTGGGTTGGGATGACCCTTGGAGAAGGGAAAGGCTACCCAGAATTCTGGTCTGGAGAATTCCATAGAGTGTATAATATATGGTCACAAAGAGTTGGACTCGACAGCAACTTTCACTTTCATAGCAAATTTAAAGTTAGATGATATAAGTACTTCATCTTTTGGCTTCCTGAAAAATTTTTGGTGATGCTAGCTATGCTGCACTTCAAAATAAATTTTGAGTCAGGTTTTTTTTTTTTTTTCCAGTCCTTCAGACATGTCCATCTATTTTGAACCCAATGGACTGCAGCATGCCAGGCTTCCATGTCCTTCACCATCTCCCGGAGTTTTTTCAAACTCATGTCCATCGAGTCGGTGATACCATCCAATCATCTCATCCTCTGTTGTCCCCTTTTCCTCCTGCCCTTGATCTTTTCCAGCATCAGGGTCTTTTCCAATGAGTCAGTTCTTCACATCAAGTGGCCCAAGTATTGAAGTTTCAGCTTCAGCATCAGTCCTTCCAATGAGTATTCAGGACTGATTTCCTTTAGGATGGACTGGTTGGATCTCTTGCAGTCCAAGGGACTCTCAAGAGTCTTCTCCAACACCACAGTTTAAAAGCATCAATTCTTCAGTGCTCAGCTTTCTTTATGTCCAGTCCTCACATCCATATATGACCACTGGAAAAACCATAGCTTTGACTAGATGGACCTTTGTTGGCAAAGTGATTTCTCTGCTTTTTAATATGCTATCTAGATTGGTCATAGGTTTTCTTCCAAGGAGCAAGCATCTTTTAATTTCATGGCTGCAGTCACCATCTGCAGTGATTTTGGAGCCCAAGAAAATAAAGTCTCTCACTGTTTCCACTGTTTCCCCATCTATTTGCCATGAAGTGATAGGACCAGATGCCATGATCTTTGTTTTTTGAATGTTGAGTTTTAAACCAACATTTTCACTCTCCTCTTTCACTTTCATCAAGAGGTTCTTTATTTTCTCTTCACTTTCTGATATAAGAGTGGTGTCATCTGCATATCTGAGGTTATTGTTATCTCTTCTGGCAATCTTGATTCCAGCTTGTGCTTCATCCAGCCCAGCATTTCACATGATATATTCTGCATATAAGTTAAATAAGCAATGTGACAATATACAGACTTGATGTACTCCTTTCCCAATTTGGAACCAGTTGTTTCTCCATGTCCAGTTCTAACTGTCGCTTCTTGACCTGTATACACAGTTCTCAGGAGGCAGGTCAGGTGGTCTGGTATTCCCATCTCTTTAAGAATTAAAAAAAGAAAAAATTTCCACAGTTTGTTGTGATCCACACAGTCAAAGACTTTGGCATAGTCAATACAGTGGAAGCAGATATTTTTCTGAAACTCTCTTGCTTTTTCTATGATTCAGTGGATGTTGGCAATTTGATCTCTTGTTCCTCTGCCTTTCTAAATCCAGTCTGAACACCTGGGAGTTCTCGGTTTGCATACTGTTGAAGCATGGCTTGGAGAATTTTGAGCATTAATTTACTAGTGTGTGAGATGAGTGCAGTTGTGCAATAGTTTGAACATTCTTTGAATTGCCTTTATTTGGGATTGGAATTCATATTTCAAACAAGATATGAAATATGGTCATTCATATTTCTAAAAAATAAATTCAATATAACAAGTTTTTGAACTAATTAGAGAATATGTATACACATAGTCCAACAACTTTTAATATCATTTTAAACATTCTATTTTCTTTTTAGACCAAAGTTTGGGCTGTTTACAAACTAAAATGTTTCTTAGATTTACCAACTTTATATTTTTGGTGTTTTTTCAATGCCTGGTGTCTTTGATTGCATTTTTAAATTTATATTTGCTTTGTATTTATTTTTCAGTGTTCAATGTTTAAATGATTCATTTCCATATTCTTATTTGACAAAATATTCAAAGTTACTGATATTCATTTGAGTAAACTTTGGCAATATTCCATAGTGATAACAAAAATATTTGTATTTTTGTTCTTTTTTCAAGAGCTTCTAATTATATTTTGTTTCCTTTTTAAAGCAATTTCATAATAGATTTATTAATATATGTTATGAGTGATTTTTGTTTAAATATTTTATATTACTATTTTATTTTACTTCATTATGGCAGGAGAATGTGATCCACATGTAGTCTACAGAATCTAAAGTTCTATTTGTGGCCAAAATCAATTTTGTTACTATTCTGTTGTTTATGTAAAACATGTATTATTTTTTGTCAGTTATAATCATTTGATATTACATCAATATTAACGTTAGTCTCTTTCATTCAGATCTGCCAACACCTTGATTTTACCCTAGTGAGATTCATTTCAGACTTCTGAACTACAGAACTGTAAGACAATGTAGTTTTGATTTAAGCCACTAAATCAAATCTGTGGTTGTTACAGCAGTCATTTAGAAAACTAAAGCACCACTGCAGTAAAAAATAAAAATCACAGATATGCATGAAATACAATAAAAAATAAACCAACTCAGCGTCATTGACCCATAAAAGAAAAAAATATATAAAGAATTAAAATAAATTATTTTCTGAAAAGTGAGTTAATCGAGAAGTCAGAAAATATCTTCAAAATAAGTATATTTGAATATATAGAAAGATGAGGAAAAAACTAGGATTTATGAAATAAAAACTGATCATCATAAATAAGTATTAAGAGTTTTTGATGTGAAAAATATAATTACTTATATATACATATATAAAACAACAACTGCACACTGATAAAAAGCACGTTAGTGAGATAAATGACCAAGGTGAAGAAATATGTCAAAAGACTTTAGGAATAGGAATATTAAGAATGGAAGAAAACACTTTTATTTATCTACTGCCTAAACAAGAATATAATAGATGTAGGTAAGGAAATGCAGAAGGCAATGGCACCCCACTCCAGTACTCTTGCCTGGAAAATCCCATGGACAGAGGAGCCTGGTGGGCTGCAGTCCATGGGGTCTCTAAGAGTCAGACACGACCGAGCGACATCACTTTCTCTTTTCACTTTCATGCATTGGAGAAGGAAATGGCAACCCACTCCAGTGTTCTTGCCTGGAGAATCCCAGGGACGGGAGAGCCTGGTGGGCTGCCATCCATGGGGTCACACAGAGTCGGACATGACTGAAGTGACTTAGCGTAGCATAGGGAAGGAAATCTTTAAAGAAATATATTCTCAAAAGTATAATGGAGACTCTTTGGATGAAAAAGAAGAAAGACTCAAGGATATATTCCTGTAACAGTAAAATGAAAAAGAAAAAAAGTAGGAAAAAAAAGGTAAAGTGAATTTATAAGTGTACAAAGGAGGAAGGGGGAGAATGATGAGCATAGTATTAAGTTAATTGATTGTTAAAACTTAGTAAGTATAAATGAGAAGACTATGTAAAGGGAGAAAAGGTAGCAAAGAAGGAGGAGGAAAAGAAACTAAGGAAGATGCTTTTAATGATAATCTGAAAATAAAATTCAAGATGAGAGTTACAAATGAGTTGGGTCAAGATGATAGTGTCAGGGAGAGGGAGAGAAAGGAAAAAAAGAAGGAAGGTCATGATAAACCCTTGACATTAGAAAAATATGTTTAAGTATATGTGCTAAAAATTAAACATAACTGATAGAATAGAAATAGAATATAGAGCTATCAAAATAGGGACCATATGAAATTTAGTTTATCTAGTAAAATGTTAGGATTCTAATACATGATACAGAGAAAACACAAAATGAGATAACAGATATAGTACATGATAAAGAGAAAACACAAAATGAGATAATACATGATAAAGAGAAAACACAAAATAAAATAACAGATATAGTAATTGCTGATTGTCCCAACCGTGAATGAACTAAATTCTCCTATTCCTAGACAAAATATATGATTCTGCCACATGTAAGAAACCAAACTATTACACCTAACTTTCTTTTCCCTTTCTTTTGTATTTCTATAAAAGAGTACGTTTGCATAAATAACCAAGAAAACAATGAGAAAAAAGGTCAAGTTTAAGGTATTTTCCAAGTACATATCCAGGCATAATGTAAATAATGAGAGTTGTGTGGCATTGGATTAGCCAATGCCAATTGAATGCCATTGAATAAACACATCAATGAAATAGAAGTCAACCATGAACACATACATGCACACAAACACACATGAACATGGCATACAATAAAGTTTCAAAATAGTAAAAAAAAAATTATTTAAATTATCTGCATATAGGGATTTAAAAATTTTGATTATTAGAAGATAATCTATCCTTGGCTAAAACTTTTGACACAAGAACGTTTGTTGGAACCAAATGGATCTTAAATACCAGATATGTACGTATTCATTCACTAATATAACTCCAAGTGATAATGCTGGGTAAATTAAATGGAAGTGTATGGATGTGAGAGTTGGACTATAAAGAAAGCTGAGCACCGAAGAATTGATGCTTTTGAACTGTGGTGTTGGAGAAGACTCTTGAGAGTCCCTTGGACTGCAAGGAGATTCAACCAGTCCATTCTAAAGGGGATCAGTCCTGGGTGTTCATTGGAAGGACTGATGCTGAAGCGAAACTCCAATACTTTGGCCACCTGATACGAAGAGCTGACTCATTTGAAAGACCCTGATACTGGGAAAGATTGAGGGCAGGAGGATAAGGGGATGATAGAGGATGAGATGGTTGGATGGCATCACCGACTCAATGGACATGGGTTTGGGTGGACTCTGGGAGTTGGTGATGGACAGGGAGGCCTGGTGTGCTGCGGTTCATGGGGTCAGAAAGAGTTGGACATGACTGAGTGAATGAACTGAACTGAACATAATCATGACAAGAGGTAAAGAGTATGCCTAAAAATAATAATAATGTTAACTACATTGCTTTAATAAAAACATAATAAAAATGCTACAGCTATTCTGTAACATAGCTTGTCCTTAAAGTACTGTAAACAGAGATATTATGGTCATTAAGTATTAACCCTGATGCATGGTAGTATGATGGAAAATTAGTCTGACAAATACTGGCCCAAGTGAAAAGAGATGAATTAAATTACTCTTATGTCCATTGATATATTTTTTCAATATATAAATTCTCTTTTCACTTTTTATTCATATCAGTCCCAGAGAACACATATATAAAGAAATTAGATAATTTTACCTCAACATTATTCCCTATTCTTTACCTTTTTAACTAATACACACAAAGTATGAAAAATTGTTTCAGAAGATATCTTAAAATATCCAGACACAAAAATGAGCTCTTCAAAAATGTCAAAACAATTTTAACCTGGAAATTGCTTTGGGGAAACTTTAAATGTTCCTATATATTGCTGGCAGTCTATAAAAGCTTCTCGATTCATTTTTAATGAATCATATTTATTATCAAATATAGGATTTTGCATTCTATCAGCAGGGTAGTTGAGTTTTCAATAGCAAAAAAAAAAAATCATTTTCCTAAAATGATGTATAGACTCCCATATTTCAACATTACTACTTTGAAAGTCACAGAATACTAGATGACAGTACTGTTGCCTTTTAAATGTTTGGCATGGACACATTGTGGCTTTCTATCTACTTAAATATACTGGCTTTCTAATCTCTTTTGAATTATTGAAAATAATTTTTATAAACCTAGATGTAATGCAAATCTTTAGGCTTGAAAGCACTGTGTGAATAAAAAACAAAACCATTTGCCACTAATTCATTATTCTGCACGAGTTCAGTTTCTCTGATTCTGAGAGATAATGCTGGGAAAGAATATGACAGATCTTTCATTTGACAATAAAAGAAAAGGACAGCAATGAGGTTATTTCTAGGCACTTGTACTAGACTCTCTCTCTTTTTATTTGGTCCCTTTCAGTAATATTTTACTAAATAAAATTCCTTTTTAAAGTAAGGGATTCTAATTTCTCCCCAAATCTATATTTACCCCCATCCTTGTCCCCAGATAAAAGCCATCCCATGCTTTTCTCCAGAGAGTAACTACAAAGGGTTAACAAAATCCACTCTGACAATACTAGAAACAGTTCTCTCTCGGTGTGTGTTGGTTCACTGCTCCACAGGGCATAGCAGATGTTGTGTCTGGTAGTAAGAAGGGCCCAGGAGGTGTGGGCTGTCAATCACTTGGGGTTTTTTTTTTGTTGGTGGTGTTTTTTTTTTCCTAACTACAGGCTATGCTATGGATCTGAAGCCCAACTAAAACAATCTGCCTCAGCTGGGGTGTGTGAGGTATCAATAACCCTTGGCAGAGGTGTCAAGAGCCTTGCTGGGGCTGAACTACCCTGCTGACCAGATGCTTAGCAAGTTAACAAGATAGCACTGAGCATTCACTGCTTTTCCGACACAACAATTAACACAACTGGAAGATCACTGCACTGATATTCTGAGAAAGAATCTCACCAAAGTTGCCTTTTATGGAAGAGAGGCAAATAAATATTGGACCACTTTGGGAGGGGAAATGTTCTGAAATTTCAAGTTGGACAGATACTTTGGCTAAATAATGAGAGAAACAGGAAAAAAGAAAAAAAAACGAATATCAAAAGTATTTTCTCTGTACTTTTCTATAAATAATTTGTGAGTTCACTAAAACTATATTATCTTGGGGAATAACAGAGTCCAACACATTTTTTTCAAAAGAGATCATTACTAGAACTTGGTCTAAGAATAGAACGTAAATTGGCAAAGTGTTGCTAAAGTGAATTAGTTAGCATTTATATATAAATTATAAGAACATATTCAGAAGTTTCTCAGTAAACAATATTTAGATATCTATAAAACTGGAAAAGAATAAAACATTCAAATTACTGATTAAAGTAGAAACATCCCCTTAGAAAGACAGTATACCATGTAGATATATGCCAAATATACTTCAGGTTTATTTTTTCAATTTATTTTACTTTAGGGTTATTTCCTACCTTCTCATTCATAATTCCATTAGATAGCAATTATATATTTTTCTGGAAAATAGATTATATACTATTTCTAGAAAAATACATGGTGTACTGGAAAACATGAATATTAGCTTCAAACAATTTAATGTTGTTTGTCTTTGCTTTGAAATTCAATAATGCCATCAGCCTGTAAGACCTCTTAGAGCCCAGCATTTCACACAGTGAAAACTGCTTTCTGTTACAAAAGCACAGCAGCTGTGGCTCCCGCAGATACCCTTAAAGACAGATATAATAAAACACTGGGAGGGAGTAGGTCGACACAGGAGCATGAAATGGAAGAGATGAAGCCCCTTTGTCACAGCCAAACAGGCTATAAAGTTACTATAGTAACATACAGTATTAAACTCCAGGTGGATTGACTTAATCTTCCTCAAACAAAAAATAAAGGTTAACAAAAACCAAACCAATAACGATTACAATCACTCTACCCAAATATTTTTCAAGAAGTTGTTTTTGGTTGAGTCTGGATAGATGAGGAACTGGGTACACTGGTTCACGTTCTCATATGAAAAGGCAATTCCAGAAGTTTAGGGTATGGGGAAAGAAACGCACTTTTGGGATATTTTGGGAAAAAAAAATCAAATGACTAGAGTAGCAAGAAAATCAATGACAATGAAAGAGCAGTTAGACTACATGTATTCTCAAGCTCAGCTTTTTCTATATTCATCACATTTTTGTCAAATGATGAGATTTGAATGTGGTAATGCCTCTGGTACTAATCTTATTGATAATTCATCAGCTTTTTCTTAACTTTGGGTGAAGAGTTTCAGGCTCCATATGTTTTAGACTGTGTTCTCAGAAAGAAAATAATGGCAGGATATAAGGTGCAGTGACTATGAAATAAGAGCTGGAGAATTAGTCCCTGGGACATAAGACCTAAAAAAAAAAAAAAAGAGAGAGAGAGACAAGACAAGAAAATGGAAAAATCACAAACTGAACTCTAATTTTTAAATTTCATGAAAGAAGTAAATCTAAGTGTTTAGGATATAAAATTACAACTCAGGGTAGATGTCAAGTTCTGCTATTCCTTTCTTGCAGCTATAGGACTTACTGTTATTTTGCTGTGATAATCAACTGTCCCATCCATAAACCACCTCTACAGGCTAAACCTCACAAACTTTTTATGCTACCCAAATCATCACACATACACACACATTCACAATCTTATTCCTTTTTGCTTTAGTAAATAGCTATTTTTTGTGGCTCTATTTTTAAGTGTGAAATTACATGTCTTTAGTGTAGATGAAAACTTTCAGTGATAAAATAAACCTTAACGTGTAGATATCTGCATTTTGGATTAATTCAGTGATTATCTGAATTGATCCTTTTGCTTTAAAGATCTGAAAGAGTTAAGAGACTTTCTCTGAACCTTAATTTATGCCATGGAGTTAGGCACCAGGGCATGCTGGACTCAGTAAGAATATTTTTAGTAGGATTTAGCTAACAGTGTGAGACATACCTTTAATGGATTTAGTTTGGGTAAACAACCTTTGTCTAGACAGCCCAAATGTCACAGGTATTGCTCTTCATTTTAAGTGGTAACTTCTATGCAAATAATTGCAAAGTTGCGTTTTGTTCTTTGTACTGATATTTTATGAATTAAAGTTTTTGACTATATGAAGAGCTGAATGTACACCCACAAGTGGAAGTTTTAGTCACAGACCTTTCTTACCGGTCACTCTTATTTGACAACATTGAAACAATTAGACTTTAGATTGCACTCAGATTTATGATGTGGTTACTGAAGGCTGATTCCTACTAAAAGGAACACATGTATACCTGTGGCGGATTCATTTTGATATTTGGCAAAACTAATACAATTATGTAAAGTTTAAAAATAAAATAAAATTTAAAAAAATATAAAATAGCAAAAAAAAAAAAAAGAAATGTATAAAAGAGATATGGAGAGGAAGAGCTAATGGATTAGCAAACTTTGAGGGAAACAAAGAGCAGAATTAGGGTTAAGTGATGAAGAAACAGTCATAGTAGAAAGAAGAAAGGATGTACTCATAAGATATTCATTCATTAAATCTCTTTGATGTATCCATGCATATAAAATATATGAAACTTTGACAACTAGAACAGAACTATACAATTTTTCAAACTGAATTGAGTTTATTCAGCTTCCTTGTAATGTATAACTAGAGATATCTTATATTAAATGTTTTCTTTTATTATTTAAAAAATTCACATGGCTTTTACTAGTTATTTTTTGATTCATCCACAGAGTATTTACTCTTTACATTATTATACTATTAAAGAATCATAAGAATGGGGGGGGGGGCAGTGGGAAATTAGTCCTTGACATACGGAGCCTTTCAAACTAACACATAGATTCTAATGTTAGAATTACAAATGTAATTCACATATATCTAGAGGTCTAATTTTGAGCACTGCACAAAACTGTCCACAGGAAAATCTTAACATGCCCTCAGATATGGCTTATTTTATAATAGCTGCTTCATGCTTATTTGGGGGTTTTCATAGATTCTAAAATTCTAGGAGAAAAACAACCATAAGGTCTTTGTATAAGTTGAAAGAATAATTCCAAATCATTAAGAGTAAATTCTGACAAATCCAATTCTGTGATGTGACCAGTTATAAAAATACGAGTAATTTATTTCAGGCATATAACTTCATGCTAAGGAGAAATGTACTAAAAAACTTTAGTACAGGCTAAAGTTATTGCTTGTACATGAAAAACATTCAATTTTTTTATCCATGAAATGTTATAGTCTTCATAATTTTAATTTTGTTAAAAACAATGTGTCATGTGAGGCTGCAATTAATTGTTCTGGTTGGTAACATCCAAATCCCCTCCCCACAAATAAAATAAGAGGGATAGGGTTCCAGAGCAACCACAGTTGCATTAAATGTTGTCTTAGATGAGAATGAGTCACTGATATCCTCTTTGTATACTGCATAATCTGTCATTTCTTTTTCCTCCCTACAGTAAGCAGCCTGGATTCTACTAGAAAAGCTGGGGTCCCAACCAGTAATTAAAAACCCAGGGCTCTAATTACTTTGATAAATATAGTGAATCTGCTCTATTATATGTTACTCTAAAAGAAGGGAAAAAATAAATGGATTTTTCTAGGATAAATTAGTTTAATTCATAAAAATTCACATACTGGGTAATAGTTCATACACAGCATTTCTGCCATCTTCATTCAAAGAAACAAACAAGGAAAGACAAGGAGACTACAACTCATGTTTTTAGTGCTATCAGCTGGAAAGTGTGTCAGACTCTTAAAATTGCTGTAATTTTCACCTCAGGCATCCCAAAGTGCTCGGTAAACCATCCAGGATGAAACCTACAACAATCTGTGAGCTCCAGCACCCTTCTCACAGCTCTGCAGGATACCTCAAACTCCCCCAGACACTATTGGCATCCTTAACAACTTGGCTCTGACCTCACTGAGCATTCCATCAGAACAGCAGAGCCGCTCACATCTGACTGCTTATCAGGATAGGAAAGAGGAATCAGAAACACGTGACAGAGGCATTGAGACAATTTATGTACAGGACAAGTATTCTAATGACTCTATAGATTGTACCCCAAGTTCCCTAACTCTGAAAGGAATGATGTGAACTAGAGGTTTTAGTCAGCTAGTGAGCAAAAGATAATCTTTACATGGGCACATCTATGCTGTTTGATAGATGTCTCATGAACAGGCACAAAGTGGTTGAATAAACTTTATTTCTGTAATTGCTAACATTTAGTAAGGCAGAAAGTGAAGAGCTAAAGAGCCTCTTGATGAAAGTGAAAGAGGAGAGTAAAAAAGTTGGCTTAAAACTCAACATTCAAAAAACTAAGATCATGGCATCCGGTCCCATCAGTTCAGTTCAGTTCAGTCGCTCAGTTGTATCTGACTTTTTGCAACCCCATGAATCGCAGCACGTCAGGCCTCCCTGTCCATCACCAACTCCCGGAGTTCACTCAGACTCACATCCATCGAGTCAGTGATGCCATCCAGCCATCTCATCCTCTATCATCCCCTTCTCCTCCTGCCCCCAATCCCTCCCAGCATCAGAGTCTTTTCCAATGAGTCAACTCTTTGCATGAGGTGGCCAAAGTACTGGAGTTTCAACTTTAGCGTCATTCCTTCCAAAGAACACCCAGGGCTGATCTCCTTTAGAACGGACTGGTTGGATCTCCTTGCAGTCCAAGGGACTCTCAAGAGGCTTCTCCAACACCACAGTTCAAAAGCATCAATTCTTCAGTGCTCAGCTTCCTTCACAGTCCAACTCTCACATCCATACATGACCACTGGACAAACCATAGCTTTGACTAGATGGACGTTTGTTGGCAAAGTAATGTCTCTGCTTTCTAATATGCTATCTAAGTTGGTCATAACTTTTCTTCCAAGGAGTAAGCGTCTTTTAATTTCATGGCTGTAGTCACCATCTGCAGTGATTTTGGAGCCCCTCAAAAATAAAGTCTGCCACTGTTTCCACTGTTTCCCCATCTATTTGCCATGAAGTGATGGGAGCAGATGCCATGATCTTTGTTTTCTGAATGTTGAGCTTTAGTCATGTCCAATTCTTTCCGACCCCTTGAACTATAGTTCACCAGACTCCTGTATCCATGGAACTCTCCAGGCAAGAATACTGGAATGGTAGCCATTCCCTTCTCCAGGGAATCTTCCTGATCCAGGGGTCAAACCTGAGTCTCCCACATTGTATGCAGATTCTTTACCATCTGAGCCACGAGATATATGTATATATATATATATATATATATATGAAGTGAAGTGAAGTCGCTCAGTCATGTCCAACTTTTTGAGACCCCATGGACTGTAGCCTACTACGTTCCTCCATCCCTGGGATTCTCCAGGCAAGAACACTGCAGTGGGTTGCTATTTCCTTCTCCAATGCAGGAAAGTGAAAAGTGAAAGTGAAGTTGCTCAGTCGTGTCCAACTTTCCAGACCCCATGGACTGCAGCCTACCAGGCTCCTCCATCCATGGGAGTTTCCAGGCAAGAGTACTGGAGTGGGGTGCCATCGCCTTTTCCGATATATGTATATATATATACATATACATATACATACATATACATAAATCCATTTCAGAAGGAAAGTTCAAGAGGCTTATAATGAGGGAGGGTGTAAATATCACTGTGTATTTTTTTCTTATTCCCCCAAATTGAAACGGAGTTTACAATGATTTCTGCATAAATGTTGAACCAAATTCACTCAGTGAGCAAATGGCTTCCTTGATATTGGAGGGCCAAAAATTTCATTTGTTTTTTTCCATAAGATTTTCAGAAAATCCCAAGTGAAATTTTTGGTCACCCCAATACTTCTAAAAGCTGAATTAGTATTTGTTTAAATGGAGTGAATGGAGTTACTCTAGCGTCTAAAACTTTTTCATGAAATTTTTACCTAATTTGTTAAAGACTTTCCTTGCTGAGCTGTTCCATTTTTCAATCTTCTCTGAAAATGCAAAGGTTTAAAATAGCCATCTTAACAGCCATTACATTCAAAAGGGGTCACTAAGTGCTTCTCCTTTCATGTGATTAATAAATCCTCTACTTCAGAGTTTGTTCTTCAAGTAACACTTCCTATGAAAACAGTAGAAAGTAATTTTAAATGAAATCTGAAGCCCCAGTTGTTTAGCCATGTTTGTACTACCTAAAATCAATTATCCTTAATATTACATGTAATTTATGATATATTTATAGTTTATTAGAATGTGAGCCCCATAGTGACAAGACCTGCGTCTATTTTGTTCATTCCTTCACCTTCAGTGGCTGAAATGGTGTCTGGCACATAATATATATTTGGTGTGGTTGAATAAATAAATGTGAAATGACTGAATTTGATATAATTTTCTGCAGCTACCTAAATATATGGAGAGGAGTAAATCATTTTAGTACTTATTTCAATAGAGTTAATTTAACTGAAATCTACTTTAGTAAAACAGGTTTAAAAGCTGGATCATTAAAGAGTATAGAATTCATAGTAAGGGTACACGGAGTTTGCAATTTTCTTTGTTTATAAATTAATGTTCTCTTAAATATAGAAGACTAGTGTCAAAGAAAACACCTATTAAAAATATTTATTTGCGAAAGCAAACTGTTTATGAGGAAGTCTTCTGAAAAAAACATCTTATTGAACACAGTTTGAAATGAACGTGTAAAGGAAAACTAACACTCTAATGTAAGGTTACTAAGGTGGGAAAAAAGCAGCTGTTTCCTCAAATGATTACCCTATTTCTAGGAGTCTTCGCCTATCTGTAGGTGTCAGTACTGCAAAGGTAGGATTAACTTCGTTTGTTAGGAAGCTGGCCACTTTGAGGAAAAGACTTGAATTCTTCATTGATTTAAACAACTAGTGTTAGATGGGTTTTCTATTTTGCTTACTTTAGCTTACCTCATAATGTAAAGGTGTTTGTTTGTTTGCTTCACTTTTATTTCTGACTGACCTATAAAGCGTGCATGTTAAGTCCTTCAGTCGTGTTTGACTCTTTGCAACCCCAGGGGCTATAGCCCACCAGGCCCCTCTATCCATGGGATTCTCCAGGCAAGAATACTGGAGTGGGTTGCTATGCCCGTCTTCAGGGGATCTTCCCAACCCTCCTGCAATGGCAGGTGGGTTCTTTACCACTAGCGCCACCTGGAAAGCCCAGCTTAGACATAATGCAGGCAGGACAAGATGTCAATTTTGCTTTTTCATTGCAGTTTCGTAACCAAAAAATAAATTATTCAAAGTTTATTTATTGCAATCCACATAAAAGTCTATCCAGTTTGTTTGCAATGCTCTGGATATTTAAGTCAGTCTGCCCCAGCCAGACTGTTTTAACCCAAGAAGAAGAAACTGGAGACGTGGGAGTTTTGTTTCCTTGTGATCACCTAGAACTCACCTCTGTACACTAGAAACACTAGAAACTTTGAACCTACTCTTCCTGTCCCCTCTATTATATTATTATATATTCTTAGGTTATATTATATTCTTTTATACAATGAATTTAAATGAATAAATATTCCAATGACTATTAATTCATTATTGATTTTTAGTTATAACTGCTCTTGTAATAATCAACTTAAAATTATATTTTATTATTTGGTCCATCAAGAGAACACTTGATTGTGGATTGCAATAAATAAATTTTGAATAATTTATTTTGGTCCATTAAGAAGTGACTGCCCTAGGTCAAGGCTCATATCACTTGCTTGACTAATGATTCTTGAATAAATACAATTTTATAGAATGCTTATAATAGAAACTCATTACAGTAGAAACTTCTAGAAAGTAGGGTTATTTGAAGGAACTGAGCAGGAGTACTCGGAGAAGGCAATGGCAACCCACTCCAGTACTCTTGCCTGAAAATCCCATGGAGCCTGGTAGGCTGCAGTCCATGGGGTCGCTAAGAGTCAGACTCGACTGAAGCTACTTAGCAGCAGCAGCAGCAGGAGTACTTGATCAAGGATGTTCTTCCACATAACAAGCTTTCACCATTTGAAGTATTGACTGACAAGATGTTGTGAAGTAAGGACACTATACCTGTCTGAATCTAGGAGTTTCTGTTGAGGCTGTAAAAGCAAGCCTTCAGAAAGAGCTAGCATACCAGAGAAAGGAAGAAACATGCATCACAGAGCATCTTAATGCCCAAACGGAACTGTGTGACACTCTGGATTTCACCTGAATAGAGACATTTGAAAATAGAACTTTCACGGAATGTTTCACATAAAATATAACTAAAGTTGCTTTCTTTTGTTCTGCTGCAAATTTATTTGTAATAAATAACCCTTTAGGCAGGAGAAAGTGATTGAGTGGTAAACAGATACATGTAGGAATAGAGCTTTGGGATGATTAAGTTTGTTAAAAGAAATCAAATACCATTATCGGCCAGTGAATTTATCATAAACTTTGTTTTTCAGCTTTCATGTTATAAAAGCTATCAATTTTCTGGATAAACTTGGCTGAAAGGAAAAATAAGACCACTCAGGGAAACTATCTTAATGAATATGAAAGGGAAATTTCCTGTTTGCATGCACAGAACCAGTGGCCAATCCTCTCAAATAGATGAGAATCTTAATTGTTATAATGAGGGTGATAATGGAAATTCATACAGGGATTTTTTAGGTGGTCACAATGATTCGGGGTAAATGTTGGCAGTGAGTAGAGACTAGAGACCCCAGATATCCTGCAAAATACAGCCCTTAGTCCAGCACGACTTTTTAATGCATTGCCAAGATACTAATATGAGTGTGAATAGCACCCAGTTCAGTTCAGTTCAGTCGTTCAGTCATGTCTGACTCTTTGCGACCCCATGAACCGCAGCATGCCAAGCCACCCTGTCCATCACCAACTCCCAGAGTTTATCCAAACTCATGTCCATTGAGTCAGTGATGCCATCCAATCATCTCATCCTCTGTCGTCTCCTTCTCCTCCTGACTTCAATCTTCCCCAACATCAGGGTCTTTTCAAATGAATCAGCTCTTCGCATCAGATCAGATCAGATCAGATCAGTAGCTGAGTCGTGTCCGACTCTTTGCGACCCCATAAATCGCAGCACACCAGGCCTCCCTGTCCATCACCAACTCCCGGAGTCATGTCCATTGAGTCAGTGATGCCATCCAGCCGTCTCATCCTCTGTTGTCCCCTTCTCCTTTTGCCCCCAGTCCCTCCTAGCATCAGAGTCTTTTCCAATGAGTCAACTCTTCGCATGAGGTGGCCAAAGTACTGGAGTTTCAGCTTTAGCATCATTCCTTCCAAAGAAATCCCAGGGCTGATCTCCTTCAGAATGGACTGGTTGGATCTCCTTGCAGTCCAAGGGACTCTCAAGAGTCTTCTCCAATGCCGCAGTTCAAAAGCATCAATTCTTTGGCACTCAGCCTTCTTCACAGTCCAACTCTCACATCCATACATGACCACAGGAAAAACCATAGCCTTGACTAGACGAACCTTTGGCAAAGTAATGTCTCTGCTTTTGAATATGCTATCTAGGTTGGTCATAACTTTCCTTCCAAGGAGTAAGCGTCTTTTAATTTCATGGCTGCAGTCACTATCTGCAGTGATTTTGGGGCCCCAAAAAATAAAGTCTGACACTGTTTCCCCATCTATTTGAAATGAAGTGATGGGACCACATGCCATGATCTTAGTTTTCTGAATGTTGTGCTTTAAGCCAACTTTTTCACTCTCCTCTTTCACTTTCATCAAGAGGTGTTTTAGTTCCTCTTCACTTTCTGCCATAAGGGTGGTGTCATCTGCATATCTGAGGTTATTGATATTTCTCCCAGCAGTCTTGATTCCAGCTTGTGCTTCTTCCAGCCCAGCATTTCTCATGATGTACTCTGAATATAAGTTAAATAAGCAGGGTGACAATATACAGCCTTGACATACTCCTTTTTCTATTTGGAACCAGTCTGTTGTTCCATGTCCAATTCTAACTGTTGCTTCCTGACCTGCATACAGATTTCTCAAGAGGCAGGTCAGGTGGTCTGGTAGACCCATCCCTTGAAGAATTTTCCACAGTTTATTGTGATCCACACAGTCAAAGGCTTTGGCATAGTCAATAAAGCAGAAATAGATGTTTGCTTTTTCAATGATCCAGTGGATGTTGACAACTTGATCTCTGGTTCCTCTGCCTTTTCTAAAACCAGCTAGAACATCTGGAAGTTCACGGTTCATGTATTGCTGAAGCCTGGCTTGGAGAATTTTGAGCATTACTTTACTAGCATGTGAGATGAGCACAATTGTGCGGTAGTTTGAGCATTCTTTGGCATTGCCTTTCTTTGGGATTGGAATGAAAACTGACCTTTTCCAGTCCCGTGGCCACTGCTGAGTTTTCCAAATTTGCTGGCATATTGAGTGCAGAACTTTCACAGCATCATCTTTCAGGATTTGAAATAGTTCCACTGGAATTCCAACACCTCCACTAGCTTTGTTCGTAGTGATGCTTTCTAAGGCCCACTTGACTTCACATTATAGTTTTACACAGATATAAGTCAAAGTAATGCAGAGAGAGAGTCAATGACAGACTATCAGCAAAAGTTGAATAAATGTGTTATCATGTACTCCTTAACCTACATTCCAGTGTAGACAGAGCAATGGAAGAACATTTTCCTAGAACACAAATTTTGCAGTTCCTGGTGCTCTGAGGGTTTCATGAAAAAGACTTTGGTTTTTTCCCGGCTTTTTGCCGTTTTGGTCCCTTTAATACTTCTCCCTTCTGTCTACTGTTCTGGAATGGAGTTGAAACTCATCTTCTTCCTTTATTGCTGTCAACTTTCCTCCCTAAGCAACATACAAAGGCTGTTCTCATGGCTTCTTATCCAAGTTCAGGAAATACTTGTAAGTGACAATTACCTTAATGGCCAAGTAATTCTTCCTGAGTGTATGTTGCCAGAATTTATGTGTTCACAAGAATAGTCTGCTGGTCAAAATATTAACCATCATCACACTGAATGCATTTGAGTTTCAGGATTTTAAGAACCATCTTTCTGGTCTTTCATTTTATTGTCTGTGTCATGCTACACTATAATGTATGTAATTATTGAGCACAGGACCTGGCACAGAGTGAAAGATTTGTCGATTATTGTTATTATTATTATCAGTTCTCTCTTGTTGCACTTTTATATATTCAAGATAAAAGCATCTTGCAATGTGATGCAAGGAAAAATCATCCTTTATTCTTATAAGTCAATATTTTGTAGGTTTTCATCATGAATGGCAGTGACAACAAAGCAGAATTCCAAATTAGATAGATATTTTAGGTAGTATTAGCTTCTCTGCTTTAAAAGGTAAGTTCCTTAATACTCTCCTCTGTAAATAAAAAAGTCAGTTTTTAAAGCACCCATACTTGTCTCTAAGTTGCCTGAGTGTATGAAATAAATGAAAATGTAAGAAGTTCACAAAGCAATCTAGGTGAAATGTAGGATTTGTGATGGTTTTTGTCTAGAGTCATTTCCTTGGAGGAGGAAATGGCAAACCACTGCAGTATTTTTGTCTGGAGAATTCCATGAACAGAGGAGCCTGATGGGCTACAGGCCAAGCTGTGACAAAGAGTTAGACATGACTGAGTGACTAAGACAAGGCTTTGGTTTTGGTTTTGATTTTGGTCCTAATGGAGCATGGTTCAAAACTTGTACCATAATTGATGCTTTAAAATTGTGCTGCTGGAGAAGACTCTTGAGAGTCCCTTGGACAGCAAGGAGACCAAATCAATCAATCCTAAAGGAAATCAATCCTGAATATTCATTGGAAGGACTGATGTTGAAGTTGAAGCACCAAAATTTTGACCACCTGATGCAAAGAGCCGACTCATTGGAAAAGACCCTGATGCTAGGAAAGATTGAGGGCAAGAGGAGAAGGGGATGGCAGCAGATAAGATGGTTGGATGACATCACTGTTTCAATGGACATGAATCTGAGCAAACTCTGGGAGATAGTGAAGGACAGGGACGCCTCCCATGCTGTAGTTCATGGAGTCACAAAGAGTCAGATACAACTTAGCAACTGAATAAAGACTTGGCCAAGACATTTTTTTTTTTTTCTTTTTGCAATGGTCAGCCTTCTTTGCTTCTTTTGTGACAAATGGCTCTGAATAACAAAGCATGTGTCAACATTAGCAACAGGGAGAAGCCATCATGGTCAACAAAAGAGTCCAAAATGCAGTACTTGGATGCAATCTCAAAAACGACAGAATGATCTCTGTTTGTTTCCAAGGCAAACCATTCAATATCACAGTAATCCAAGTCTATGCCCCATCCAGTAACGCTGAAGAAGCTGAAGTTGAATGGTTTTATGAGGACCTACAAGATCTTTTAGAACTAACACCCAAAAAAGATGTCCTTTTCATTATAGGGGACTGGAATGCAAAAGTAGGAAGTCAAGAAACACCTGGAGTAACAGGCAAATTTGGCCTTGGAATACAGAATGAAGCAGGTCAAGGCTGATAGAGTTTTGCCAAGAGAATGCACTGGTCATAGCAAACACCCTCTTCCAACAACACAAGAGAAGACGCTATACATGGACATCACCAGATGGTCAACACTGAAATGAGACTAATTATATTCTTTGCGGCCAAAGAGGGAGAAGCTCTATTCAGTCAGCAAAAACAAGACCGGGAGCTGACTGTGGCTCAGATCATGAACTCTTTATTGCCAAATTCAGACTTAAATTGAAGAAAGTAGGGAAAACCACTAGACCATTCAGGTATGATCTAAATCAAATCCCTTATGATTATACAGTGGAAGTGAGAAATAGATTTAAGGGCCTAGATCTGATAGATAGATTGCCTGATGAACTATGGACGGAGGTTCGTGACACTGTACAGGAGACAGGGATCAAGACCGTCCTCATGGAAAAGAAATGAAAAAAAGCAAAATGGCTGTCTGGGAGGCCTTACAAATAGCTGTGAAAAGAAGAGAAGCGAAAAGCAAAGGAGAAAAGGAAAGATATAAGCATCTGAATGCAGAGGTCCAAAGAATAGCAAGAAGAGATAAGAAAGCCTTCCTCAGTGATCAATGCAAAGAAATAGAGGAAAACTTCAGAATGGGAAAGACTAGAGATCTCTTCAAGAAAATTAGAGGTACCAAGGGAACATTTCATGCAAAGATGAGCTCGATAAAGTACAGAAGTGGTATGGACCTAACAGAAGCAGAAGATATTAAGAAGAGGTGGGGCAAGAATACACAGAAGAACTGTACAAAAAAGATCTTCACGACCAAGATAATCATGATGGTATGATCACTGACCTAGAGCCAGACATCCTGGAATGTGAAGTCAAGTGGGCCTTAGAAAGCATCACTACAAACAAAGCTAGTGGAGGTGATGGAATTCCAGTTGAGCTATTTCAAATCCTGAAAAATGATGCTATGAAAGTTCTGCACTCAATATGCCAGCAAATTTGGAAAACTCAGCAATGGCCATGGGACTGGAAAAGGTCAGTTTTCATTCCAATCCCAAAGAAAGGCATTGCCAAAGAATGCTCAAACTATCGCACAATTGTGCTCATCTCACATGCTAGTAAAGTAATGCTCAAAATTCTCCAAGCCAGGCTTCAGCAATACATGAACCGTGAACTTCCAGATGTTCAAGCTGGTTTTAGAAAAGGCAGAGGAACCAGAGATCAAATTGCCAACATCCACTGGATCATGGAAAAAGCAAATATCTGTTTCTGCTTCATTGACTATGCCAAAGCCTTTGACTGTGTGGATCACAATAAACTGTGGAAAATTCTGAAAGAGATGGGAATACCAGACGACCTGACCTGCCTCTTGAGAAACCTGTATTCAGGTCAGGAAACAACAGTTAGAACTGGACATGGAAGAACAGACTGGTTCCAAACAGGAAAAGGAGTACGTCAAGGCTGTATATTGTCACCCTGCTTGTTTAACTTATATGCAGAGTACACCATGAGAAACGCTGGGCTAGAAGAAACACAATCTGGAATCAAGATTGCTGGGAGAAATATAAATAACCTCAGATATGCAGATGACACCACCCTTATGGCAGAAAGTGAAGAGGAACTCAAAAGCCTCTTGATGAAAATGAAAGAGGAGAGTAAAAAGTTGGCTTAAAGCTCAACATTCAGAAAACGAAGGTCATGGCATCTGGTCCCATCACTTCATTTCAAATAGATGGGGAAACAGTGGAAACAGTGTCAGACTTTATTTTTTGGGGCTCCAAAATCACTGCAGATGGTGATTGCAGCCATGAAATTAAAAGATGCTTACTCCTTGGAAGGAAAGTTATGACCAACCTAGATAGCATGTTAAAAAGCAGAGACATTACTTTGCCCACAAAGGTCCATCTAGTCAAGACTATGGTTTTTCCAGTGGTCATGTATGGATGTGAGTTGGACTGTGAAGAAAGCTGAGTGCCGAAGAATCGATGCTTTTGAACTATGGTGTTGGAGAAGACTCTTGAAAGTCCCTTGGACTGCAAGGAGATCCAACCAGTCTATTCTGAAGGAGTTTAGTCTGGGTGTTTTGGAAGGACTGATGCTGAAGCTGGTGGTAATACTTTGGCCACCTCATGCGACGAGTTGACTCATTGGAAAAGACTCTGATCCTGGGACGGATTGGGGCAGGAGGAGAAGGGGATGACAGAGAATGCGATGGCTGGATGGCATCACTGACTTGATGGACGTAGTTTGAGTGAACTCCAGGGGTTGGTGATGGACAGGGAAGCCTGGTGTGCTGCAATTCATGGGGTCGCAGAGTCGGACATGACTGAGTGACTGAACTGAACTTAACTGATTTAAAATTCTCTTTTATATTACTATAACACATTAGACATTATTGAATCATGACTGCTTGTTACCCAAACCAGTATGCACAATAGAGACTTTCTGCATCAAAATATCTTCATTGAGGCCTTCAGATGACCTTTAAACATAACATGTATGTGATTTATTGTGAGATTCCCTAGAAATAATTGAAGTGACTTCAAGATGTTCCCAATCAATTTTTTTAAGGATAAGATTGTGAATGGCAAGAGACACTGTTCATAGCCAGATGTGGCCCAACGCCTTGTGCAGAGGCTCTATGGGGCTGGGAATATTGGAGGTCTGTCTTTTCAGTGAGATTAATATTACTCAAGTAGAAACAGTTCGTTGATGCCTTGACTGCAAACCACTGGTACAAAGCAGAACTATAAGATTATTTAAAGGAGTCATGGGAAAGTGCCATTAAAAAATAAAATTTCCCAAATTCTTCTGAGAATCTGACAAACGGATTCAATGATTTTCAAAGTGTCTGCATGTGCAAAAAATCTATAATTGTGCTTCTGAATTCTTGGAAAGTTGGATATAACATGCTTTAAAGAGAGGATTGGTTAATGAGTGATAACACACATAGAAAATTTTCTTTTTCATATTGGTACATTCTCCAATAAGCAAAAACATATTCAAGCATATAAATTGTGCTTGGGAAAAAAGTCTTCATCCCCTATAAAGAAAGGCAAAAGTATAATTGAGAATATTTCCTTGCAATGCTTTAAAGTTATTTTTGATCTATAATAATACTTGAAAGTTATACTGTATTTACTCTCTTGTTTGTAGCAAGGTTAACTTTGTTTCAATCCATTTTTTGTCAAATCTAATTCCCATCAATAAGTGGTAAAAGCAGCTATCTCAAGCAGTTTTAACAACGAGGATGTTCTTAAAAACATGTATTATGTACTAGGTTTGCCATGGGATAAGCATCATTTTTTTATTAGCACCTACTCACCATACGTCTTTTGAGATTACTCTGTTATGTGAATGACATGTGACAAATTTTCTGTAGTTTTTGGTCATTTAAAAATGTATAAAGATATTGAGTGGTCTTTATGGCCACATACAGATTAATAGTTCAAGTGAGGACAGCAACTTAAAATCTTGATATACTTCATAATTACAAGTCAGTTTTATATGTGTAATATAATATTTAAAATTCATCTTCAAAAGTGGGGATTTTTGCTTAAATTGAAATTCTTATGTAAAAAAAATACCAATTTTCTGAGTCCAATTCAGGATATTTTGCAAATTCTCTAAATTATTAAAGTCAATTTTAAATTAAATAGAAAACCCTGCAGAATGAGTCACAGTTTCCCTTCTGCATATTAAACTTTTGCCCTTTTTGAAGACTTTTTCTACATCAAAAATATGGCTGGTGTAGAATATCTTATGGTATCAGGGCAGAAGATTTTTTGTAAAACTTTTTACCAAATTAAGGATGCGTGTAAAAAGATAGATAAAGTTAAAATGAACCTGGTAACTACTAGTTTAAGATTCTTATTTTCAGTTTAGTATAATGTATGCAGATCAAAAAGAAAATCAGAATAAATAAGCTTCAGAAATATACTCGGCAAGAATTGCTAGTGTAAGGCTTAGTAGATTATGCTTATTCTATAATATTTAACAACAAAAACATTGTGCAGCATTTTGTTGATTATGCCAAAGCAAGTGTTTTGAAAAATCACTGACTTTTTCATGTCTCTAATGCCTGCCTTAGTGGTGGAAGGGGAAAACAAGAAAGGAAACATTTCTAGAAAAGCCACTTTGGTAATATCTGAGACAACACCATTCTTATTTCACTGGGATTTTATTTCATTCTTGTAGGCTTAACATCTCACTGCATGAACAAAGAAAGTATCCTGTGAAAAGGGCTTCAGGCTAGCTACTTCCAAAAGGATTCAACCTTCCGAGTGCTATCAATATCATCCATACACCCACATAGTTAGCACTTTTGAATACATTTACTGAAAACCATTAATAAAGCAACGATCTTAGTCTGGTTCTTAACCATGTGTCACAGTGAAATAAGTTCATGTAAATCTGTGAACTGCAAGACAATGATCAAATTAACACTCATTTTAAGAAAAAATGCCCCTCAGGCTGAAAAATAATTAGGAGTCTCTCACTATCTTTTCCTCCTAATAAAAATCACGATATTATTGTTGACTGTGCTAATAAAACACCTCCCGTGACCCTGATGCAGCTTGATGTAAAATGTAAGGACTGTTCTATTGTGCAGTCTCACACATGTTTTATTGAACATTTCCATTTGGCACTTCATCTACGAACACAAGGGCCCATAGAAGCTGAAGAACTTTTGTCACAGTGTAATGCAACTCTCACTTGTTTATTGCTGCTGTTAACAAAACCTCCACTCTGAAATTCATTATCTTTGAAATTTAACTTTTAACTATATAAGCTGAATATTCAGAGCTTTGGAAATGAGTAAGAATAAGAGCAAGGGACAGAAGAAAGCAAAGAGGGAAAATCCATTTAGCACAGAAAGCAGCTCTCAGTTGGCACTACGCTGCCATAAACATCAAGTCTGGTATTCTGTTTTTTAGAAAACTATTATATCAAGCAAGTCATAATGATCATAAGTGGCTCAACTTTTATCCCTTTTGGTGATTCATATCCACTCCACAGATACTTCTTGAATACTTTTGTGTAAAACTGTATTATAGGTCTAAGAGGAAGAAAAAAGAAGTAAAAATATAATCCCTGTCCTCGAGGAGCTTATAAAAAATAGATTGGGTTTTTGTACTGAAGTAGATGATGAACTGATGTTGATTATTATGTTTCTAATATGCAAATTGAAGATGAAGAATCATCTTATCTTTGAAAAATAACAAATTACAGAAACCTGATAAGGTCAGCAAACTACTGAAGCGTGTGAATTCTTCACACTGAACAGCATCTGGACATTAATATCATGATTCAGAGGAATCTGGTTACAGGAATCAACAGGAAGCAACATAACTCAGCAAAGGCTTTTGAGCCTGGCAAGATGAGCAAGGTATCTATTCCTCTAGTAGCTCTGTGTCAATTGAGGGAAGATTCCTGTCTGCAATTAATTACATACAGTACAAGACAGGATATGGTGTGGTGTTCTAGTGACCATTTACTTTGTAATGAAATATTTTGATTCTATTTTTGTAAATTCTTAGTATTGGACCTTTGAAGTAATGAGTAACACGTATGTTCCTTGGAAAACAATTAAACATTTCAGGTACACATATAATTTTAAGGTAATTTTTATGTTTTTTAAAAAAATATTATTTCTATTTTTAAAAATATTATTATAGTTAAAAACATATTAATTAACAGCAGAGAGTAAGCAATTGAAAGAAGAAAAGGTCAAGCTTATAGGAAATACCATAAGAGAATATGAGTAAAATATAACTTTTGCAAAGCAAATAAAATTTTGCTTTGCTTAATTTTAATTAAAGGAACATTGCAACATTCTTGTAAACTTTCTTTTCTCAATGTGTTATCCATGGAATACTATGTTTAAAAACGATGTTTTGAAGGACCAGTAAGTCTTGGTTGCTGCTGCTGCTAAGTCACTTCAGTCGTGTCTGACTCTGTGTGGCCCCATAGATGGCAGCCCACCAGGCTCCCCCGTCCCTGGGATTCTCCAGGCAAGAACACTGGAGTGGGTTGCCATTTCCTTCTCCAATGCATGAAAGTGAAAAAATAAAGTGAAGTTTCTCAGTTGTATCTGACTCCTAGCGACCCCATGGACTGCAGCCTACCAGGCTCCTCCATCCATGGGATTTTCCAGGCAAGAGTACTGGAGTGGGGTGCCATTGGTTAAGTCAAATTAAATACATTTCAGACTTAAGTATGGCCACATGCATTTTATCTTTCTATACCAAATGTTCCTTTTATAGAGCCTCTCAAGGCACTGTAGCTTCATGGAAGAAAGCTTGGGCATAGCCAATGTGATGCTAAAGAAAAGAAAGAAAGTGAAGTTGTTCAGTTGTGTCCGACGCTTTGCAACCCCATGGACTGTAGCCTACCAGGGTCCTCTGTCCATGGGACTTTCTAGGCAAGAGTACTAGAGTGGATTGCCATTTCCTTCTACAGGGGATCTTCCCAACCCAGGGACTGAACCTGATTCTCCTGCAATGCAGACAGACACTTTACCATCTGAGCCACAAGGGATGAGAACAATAACAAATTCTCAGGTCCCATTCTTGCAATATGGAATTCCAAATTTTAAACACACTTTTCTGGTGATTTCAGTGTAACTGCTTGGCATCAGTCTTTGGACTGATGAGAGACTCTGACACTAAAACTGATTTTGCATTTAGATGCTACAGGTAAATCAGGGTTTACAAATACTAGAGTCAATATAATACTAGACATTAAACCTTAGTTTCAGCATGCCTATGGGCAGAAGAAAGTGAATACTTTCCATAAATACCCTGTTTTGGGGAGATCGGGATATATACATTGCTATACATAAATTGATAACTAACTTATATGCAGAGTACATCATGAGAAACGCTGGACTGTAAGAAACACAAGCTGGAATCAAGATTGCCGGGAGAAACATCAATAACCTCAGATATGCAGATGACACCATCCTTATGGCAGAAAGTGAAGAGGAACTCAAAAGCCTCTTGATGAAAGTGAAAGTGGAGAGTGAAAAAGTTGGCTTAAAGCTCAACATTCAGAAAACGAAGATCATGGCATCTGGTCCCACCACTTCATGGGAAATAGATGGGGAAACAGTGGAAACAGTGGCAGACTTTATTTTTCTGGGCTCCAAAATCACTGCAGATGGTGACTGCAGCCATGAAATTAAAAGACGCTTACTCCTTGGAAGAAAAGTTATGACCAACCTAGATAGCATATTGAAAAGCAGAGACGTTACTTTGCCAACAAAGGTCCGTCTAGTCAAGGCTATGGTTTTTCCTGTGGTCATGTATGGATGTGAGAGTTGGACTGTGAAGAAGGCTGAGCACTGAAGAATTGATGCTTTTGAACTGTGGTGTTAGAGAAGACTCTTGAGAGTCCCTTGGACTGCAAGGAGATCCAACCATTCCATTCTGAAGGAGATTAGCCCTGGGATTTCTTTGGAAGGAATGATGCTAAAGCTGAAACTCCAGTACTTTGGCCACCTCATGCAAAGAGTTGACTCATTGGAAACGACTCTGATGCTGGGAGGGATTGGGGGCAGGAGGAGAAGGGGACGACAGAGGATGAGATGGCTGGATGGCATCACTGACTCCATGGACGTGAGTCTGGGTGAACTCTGGGAGTTGGTGATGGACAGGGAGGCCTGGCGTGCTGCGATTCATGGGGTCGCAAAGAGTAGGACACGACTGAGCAACTGATCTGATCTGATCTGATCTGAAGGACCTACTCTGGGCTTCCCACACGGCACTAGTAGTAAAGGACCCACCTGCCAGTTCAGGAGAAGTAAGAGATGTAGTTTCGATCCCTGGATACAGAATAATCCCTGGAAGAGGGCATGGCAACCCACTCCAGTATTCTTGCCTGGAGAATACCGTAAACAGAGGAGTCCATACAGTAGCAAAGAGTAAGACACGGCTGAAGCGACTTAGCACGCAAGCACACATGCATATGCAAGGTCCTACCATACAGTACACAGAGCTGTATTCAGTATTCTGTCATGACCTATATGGTGAAAGAATTATAAAAAGAGTGGAGATATATATATATATATATATATAGGGAGAGAGAGAGAGAGAGAGAGAGAGATAACTGATTCATAAAACTTTGCTGTCTGTATAACAGAAACTAACACAACATTGTAAATGAAGTATACTCCAATGAAAATTTGAAAAATTAAAAAAAAATACTCTGTTGGATGAGAGAAAAATTTTCATTACTTGGGCTATGCTCTTCCTAACGTTGTAACAGCGTTAACACTTTGGAGGGAGTGAGGAAGGAGTTGCAGAAGGCCTTCCTGGATGTTAGATGGGGCTGGTTACTTAACACAGTTATCATCTACATGACTCATTGCTGCTTTCAGCATGAGCTGAGCTCCACTGGGCCTCTTTTTTTTTCACCCCAAAAAAATCCTCTTCTATCTTCCTCTCCCAGTTTCTAAGCAGCCAAGTACTCACTAAAGAGAAACTAGGGAGAGTGTGTCATTGCTTTAGATATTACAAACTGCTGCTTGTCTGAATACTAAATATTCCACTCTGTGTCACTTCCAAAGATGCACAGACTGTTTTGATAAACTATTTCTACTCTTTGAGTTTTGCAACTTTAGGTCCAGCAGGGAAAAAGCCCACAAAAGTGATAAAGAAAAGCAGACGGAACTGTCAAAGAAGGCCAAAGGCAAGGAGCAAAGGGAAAAATGTATATTTTCTGAAAAAGTCAAGTCTATAAATTAAATTGTTTTCATCTACTTTATGCCCGAAAGGTATGATTTGTGTGACCAGTGTTGTCCACAGCACATAAGATGGTATTGACACTGACTTTTCTAAAACACCGAGAGTAATGCCACTACTGTCAGGGCAATTTTATAAAGGAATAGTAGGGGAAATTGGTGTTATAGTCAGACTTTTTCATTCTACTTCTCACTAGAATGTGAGAAGCATTGACAAGACTAAAACTTCTGTTAAAGGAATTCTTGTACTTAGGAATCAGTGTAATTTAGAGTTAAGAACAAGAGTTTTGAGTTATTGCAATTCAAAATCTGGTATCTCACATCAGTTCTGAAAATAACTTATAATTGTTTATTAAGAGTGCATTTTAAATCTCATTTTGTTATTTATAAAAATTATTTTGATAATACACATTTCTAATCAATACACTTTAGGAACTAAACGTTTTGTTTGTAAGGATTCTTCAGTGTATATAACAAGCAAAAATTCTGGCTCATGGTAGTCAAATGATGGATGGATGGATGAATGAATGAAGATAACTGATAGTACACAAATACAATTCCTTGCTCAATTATTCACGTTCTAGCTGTGAATTTTATATTGATTTGCCACTGTGATGTAAAAAGTTTAAATTATGCTAATATGCAGCTTTGTTGTTGTTTCATTATTCTGTCTATATAACAAATCATCCCCAGTCTTAGTGGCTTAAAGTAATGCTTTATTATCATGTCTCACATTTCCAAGGATCAAATGGACTCAGCTGGATGATTTTCACTGGGAGGTTCTCATGGGGTAGCAAACAAATGGTGGGAGATACTGGTATCATCTGAAAATTCGATTGGGCTAGACATCCAATACAGAGATCAGTACATGCTGGCTGTCACACGAGAGCTCAGCTACAGCTGTTGACCAGAGCATCTCCACATGGCATCCATGTAGCTCTCTTTTGTAGCTTCTCTCAGGTTCTTAGAGGAAGCATCATAAGTACAAGAGATACCAAATAAGCCAGGGGAAACTCCAAAGCTTCTTACAAACTAGCTTGAAAATCCTGGGCCATCACTTTGCCACAATCATAGAAGGTAAGTCACTAAATTCAAGAAAAGAAGAACTAGACTCCATCTCTTGGTGTGGAAAGCATGTGTATACACACAGAGAGGCAAGGAATTGACCATACTTAGCTTTGACTAACTAAATACTGCCAATAATTTTATGCCCTGCCATAAATGTGGCAAAATTCAAAAAATTGTGAAGCACCAAGAATGCAGCTACCTTTGTTCTACCTAGAGTAACAGAATATTAAGCAAGTGGATGAAGAATCATATTTCTTATTTCATTTACATCTCCAAGGAGCAAATATTAGTAATTTACAGAAGTGACTCAATAGGTTAAGTAATATTTTTTTCCTTAAATTGGACTATTAATGAGTAGTAAAACTACTGGAAATAAAACTTCCATCCTGAGGATTGTGCTTTCTTCACAACACATGCTGCTTCAGTGAAAAGTTAACAATCATTGTGCAAAGTTGTGAAGAAACTGGAGGCAGAAGCATGGAGGTAGGGCAAGAACACGATGCAGTAGGAATCAGGCATCACTGTACCGAGAAACTTTTGTTATGGTTGTTCCGACAAATATTTTCTATGTTTTATAGTCAGAGTGACAGTCTTATAGCAACCACAGTCTGGGAAAAATTAAAAAACAAAACAAGACTGTAGATGTAGGGAATGGAGGGAGAGAGAATAATGTCATAGAGGTCATGGAACCGGCAGTCAGGATGAGGGGCAGAGTGGCTGGAGATGGTGTGTGGGAAATATACTGACAAGTGATGAACAATGAGATACATGGAGAGATGGGAGACGTGACCCCTTCCCTCCCTCGGTGCTCCCACCCCTGCTGCTGAATAGCCTTTTGGGTTTGTATAGAGCTGGAGGAAGACTATGAAAGAAAGGATGAGAACATTCATGCCGACGGCTGCGGCTGCGTGGCACTCTCTGATTTTTTTTTTCTCCTCCCACTGTTTGAAAACAAAACAAAACAAAACAGCATGCCCATAGCAAAATGAATTAATTTAAAATTTCAGTAACAGCCAAGAAATATAATGTAACAAATGAAACACACTACTTCCTAATTATATAGTATTATGTTTCTATTTCAGAATTATGTTTGTAGTTTAATCTTAAAAACAGAGGGAGAACAGTATGAACAAGCAGCTACTTTATTTGATTCATTTCATTTCTCTAAACAGTACATAATTGTTTTAAAATGGAGTTAATTTTTTTCTTATGAAAAGCACTTTGACAAATAAATTTACAAAAAATAAGGAATATAACGAAACTGCTAAATATTACCTATCACTCTATTATTTTTACAAGTGACTTCTCTGTTACAAGTAACATATAAGACTAATGTAGGCAAACTATTATTTGTAAAGCTTAAAACCTCAGCAAAATCTACTTCCAAAAAATTAGGTCAAATAAGTAACTTTTTTAATATATTTTTAAGTAAATTGATTTATAACTTTCAGGGGTTAAGTGGTTTCAAATTACTTTTATAACATTACTGTATATTTTAGTCCATGAGAGAAAACTGCATGCAGTAAAATGATACCAAATTTAATGTCATGTCATTCTAATTCTTAACTATGCACTCGTTCATCTATATCCATCCCAGCCTATTATGAATAATAATTTCTAGTTTATGATCCATGGATTTTTTTTTTTTTTTTGCTGCAAAATGCACACACAGTAATTAAGCCAAATTGAAACAATTATAGAAATACACTATTCAATAACAGAGTTGCCAAAAAAGTTTTACTGTACCCTAAGGAGGCAAAAAAAATGCCTATACAGCAGTAATATCATTCCACATGTTACATTTCTTCCTGCAAGCCAGCCAAGCTCAAATTAATTGTACTGACTAAACTTTTCTTCTTGGAGAAAATTAAAGATATGCTGTTGTCAACACTTGAGCACAACCTTGCCGACACTTAAACGCAGAGAAGGGTGTGACATCCTGCCCCGGCTGCCTTGCGCTAATTAATCACTCTGGTATTTAGGACCATTCAAGCAGACAAATTAATGGGGAATAATTAGTGTATCTTTGTTCCAGCTCAGCTTTGCACACCAGACACTCTCAGGGAGAGAGGGGAGTTTGCAGAGCGCGAGCCATTAGCACGTGCATAGTTTCACTTCTGTTCAGCAAGTTCTTCGGAGATTAAGAGAAAGGCCAAATTAGCAGACGTGTGACTGGGGTTAGGACACCCTTCTGGAAAGAAAGCCCTCTGTTTGGGTATCAGCTTTCAGGAGCAAGTTGTTAATGCAGATACCGAATTTAATGCAACAGACCTCAGGGGAAAAAATAATTTTGGAAACTGAAAATAAGTCTTTTACAAAGTATAATGAGCACATTTACTTTTACTTATATCATTTATATTTATATATCAGGATAAATTCAGCCCTCAGAAATTCTATACTTTTCCTTATTATTGTTGATTTTAGTGCATTTTCATTTAAAACAGATTTTTATCAAAAAATAATTTTGGTAAATTTATAATCAAATAGTGTAGACCATTTAACCTCTCTGCTGTTAGTGAGAACTCTGTGCAGATTCTCCCCTACAGCCATAGACTTCATTTGCTTCTTCTGATAGGAATCACAGAGTAGAAAACTCAGACAAAGTCTCCATACACAGTCACTGTGATCAGTACAGTACCGATTAAAACTCTCTCCCATTTTAGACTGCTGACTGGGTACAGTGTGCTCATGGGTTGAGATAGGGCACAGTTTCCTACCAGAATACATTTAAAAAGTAAAATCTGGTTGAAGGTTACTTGACTAAGAAAATGTCATGATTCGGTCTCATAACTAAAAATAAAACAGAGAAAATCAACTGATCTATGAGCACAACTTATCTCAAATTAAACTTCAGTTTTACTGTAATATGTAGACAAAACATCCGATGTTTCCACAAATAATACTTCAAACACCAGACTTTATTCTGATGATAAATTAGTTCTGAGCTTTTTATTGAATAACAGGTTGCTATATAAAGAACTTATCTAAACATACTGCAAATAATTGTGTGAATATATGTATATACATTCACATAATCACACTTATTTTGATACCATATGTGTGAGTAATTCTTAATTCCTTTTTTTCATTTTTTTGAGGTTTATGTAAGGGAGGAACTTGAATAACTGAAGAATATTTTCTGTGTTCAATGACTATTTTCTGCATTTCTCTACCTAAGTCTCCTGCTTAGTAATCAAGGCAAGAATGATCATTGTAGCAACACAGAGAATATTCCTGCAAATTCCAAACCCACTGCAGGAAGGTTGAGACTCCTGATGGCCTTGCTCTTAGAAAGCAAGGGTACCACGTGAAAGGGCAGGCCTGAGAGGGCAGGTGCTGATGTAATGGAGACCACACAGTGAGAAAACAGACCACATTCAGGATCAGGTTATCCATCCTTTTGTAATGAAATTCCACCACCAGAAATACAAAGATGACTTGAGTGTGGGGCATCTGTGAGTGGGTTTAGTCTCATTAATAGCACATCACATAATAATAGTGTCAAAAAGCAATTTCCCCACCTGAGATACGTCATAATTTACCACACCCATCTTCCAGGTTTCATAAAAACATTATATTTTTAGGTGTAATGCACTTGAATTTGTGCTAGTAGAGAGAAAGAGGGAGAAAAAAGTCAATCACAAAACCACATATTCTCGCAATTTCTTAGAGGCGAGAAATGAATCTCCAGTCTCCTCTGAGATACTAAATTACTGCCTACGATAAGTCCAGATGCCATTAGAAAGGCTTCCATCCTGGGAGTGGGTCCTCCTAGATCTTTGAAGGTGCCTAATCCTCATTAAAGGCAAACCCTGGGTGTAGGAGGGGCTGCGCTGGCATCAAGGCACCTGGCGAGGACTACAAGCGCTGGCCCCATGTGCGGCTGCCGCTGAGCAGCAGAATGTAATTTAGTCGCACCAGCAGGAGCAGGGGTCAATGATTTTATATTAATGGGGATCACGACAGTTCTAAGCTGTGGCGTGCTTTGAAATAAGTGTTGTACAAGGCAGCAAAGAGAGCTCGGCTGAGGAAATGAGCTGTGTCACTGTCTCCTCATGCCTTGCAGCAAACACTGGAATGTTTTTAGTTGCTACAGACTCAGTGCCATCATAATATTTTATAAACAACAATTACCTATTTCATTTGGAAAAACTCAAACTCTTAAAGTACGCTACAGAAGATGCTGCTAAAGATAAGAAAATTACTTTCTAATCCAAACGGAGTGCACGTGTGTGGCCAAGGAATGTACTGTGAATGGGAGGCTCAGAGATGAAAACTAACATATGCAAATAAGCCTGGGCATGTTATGGATAGTTGTTGTGATGCTATTGAAAGGTAGTATATCATTACAGACTTTGACATGCTATGTTTACAACTAAAACAAAAGAGATGGAGAGGGAGTTACAATGATTTTAAATTGTGATCGGTATTCAGTCTTTGAAGTTGAAAGCACTATTATCACAGCTTATCAAAAATTCCTCCAAAAATATTATTTTAAAATTAATATTCAGGAATACCAAGTTTAGACTCCCAATTCAAATTTTAGCAGATCAATATTAATTTTTTCAATTAGTAATTGGGTACAGGGTCGGGGGCAAGACTCACTTTTGTCAGCATTTCTGAGACTAAGGGAAAACAGCCAATTAAGAGTTCTTATTTATTATAATGACTCCCATCCCTGCATTCTAACATATGGAAAACAATAAACATATAACAGGAAAGAAGGATTGGATTTTCAAAATTCCTTTTGAAGTGAACAGGTCAGAGGTACCTGAGACAACAGGGGTAAACATGTAAGCTGTTTCAAATATGATTGATTATGGGGAACTCTTTCATTAAGAGTTATGAAAGTGCTTAGCTGTGTAAAGGCTGGCGTGTTGATCCAAAAATTAAAATATATTTTCATTAATTGCTACTTGGTAAAACAATTAATTTGCAATATTTCTCCCAAGCCCAAGAAGAGTCCTAGCTTATCTTTGGGATAAATGGGATAAATGAACCATTATTGAAAAACAAAGTGGTATCATTGAACAGTGAATTACACACTTTGAAAAAGACTGTATAAAAGAAAATCCCAGCTTGACTAGTCTATTAGAGAAGCACTTTCCAAAAATATCCGAAACAATAGTGCCGTGACAGATGTTCTACACAAAAGCTCACACACATCCAGACAGATAGATTCTGCTGTCAGATATGTTCAAGAAACACTGCCTTCTAAGTTTTTTGTGTATTCCTGAAGGACTTTAGAATATTAAAGGCTCTGAAAAGTCCTGAAATAAAGACCCTCTTTGGTTTCCTTCAGATCTTTATCTATCTAGCTAATTTTATGTCTTTATTTTTTTCTCCCCTGAATCTATTAACACTCCATTCCCTGAAACACATTTTGGAAAATGCTGTAGTATTAGAGTTCACTGAGCTAGTGACATGCATTTTCATGAAGTGGAGCTAGGAGCTATAATCTCAGCCCCAAGTCTACTCTATTGTATTTAAGAACTGGTTAATGGAAGATTTGGGTTGTTATAATTTAATTAAAATTTCAGACTTTGAAGAAGTATGCTATAATATACATGTTATTTATAAACTAATACACCAAAAAATTGGAGAGACACTCCATTATTCCCAGACATAAAAGAACAGAGGATAGTATGTACATTTCAATGTTTATAAATGTTAAGAATGGGAGTCACCAAAGATTGGGTTTTGATGTGGGGACTTGACTAATTCGTCATGCTTTCAAATAATTGGAATATGGAATGATTTGGACATTCCAAATCTAGAGATTCATGCAGTTTACTGGGATACTCCAAAGTATGTCAAGGTAGGAAAATGAACTCACTGCAGAGCAAAATATAAGGAGCAACCAAAAACTCAGTAATCAAGGTACAAAATATTTATTTTAAACAATATTTTCATTAAAATATATAAATAAATCAATGGAAAAGAAAATATCAATATCTTAAATAAAGACAGGATTAGTGTTATAGATTTTTCCTTTTGCTTCAGGCTCCAATATAGCTCAGCATGGCACTAGGGATAAAAACAGTACCAGAAGACAAATGGTAGGAAGATTGAGCACTTAATTGGGAGTCCAAACTAGTTCTGATCCTTTTTGCTAATAAATAGTCACATAACTTTAGAAGAAATCTATCAGTATCCCGTGTCTCTGTTTATCCATCTATATAGAGAACAATATTTGTCAAAGTGTTCTGAGAAGCATTCCTTCAATGAGATAGCAATGTTTGGGGAAAGCTATATCAAATTTGGTCAGATTTCTTTACTACAAGACTTCCAAGAATTTTTAAATGCTAATATGTTTCATGACTTTTTTATATGAAAATAGATATACAACAAATAGAACATTCATTATCATATTGCAGGGAGAATGCAAAATGCTAAATCGAGTGGTCCAAGTTCCCTCCTCCCTACAAAACCTTGAAATACTAAAGAGGTTTTCTGGTTTTATTTTAGAGCTCTTATGTATAGAAGAAACAGGAATTTACTAGAAATTAAAACTTTATAGAAAAAAATTCTAACAATGCTTATATGTCTGCAAACATTTATAGCATAACAAAATGACTCTATTCAAGTTCTCTAAAAGCAGAGGATCTACATGTTGGCTTCAACAGCCAAAAACAAATGTGTTGACATCCTGAAACCTTGCAAAACACATGTGAAGGATGGAAAATGAACAGAGTAGAAAAATGAACCACTGTAAGCAGACGAAAGTAGATGGAAAGGGTTATTTTATGGGAACATGTGTTTTTAAAGATGTTTCAGTACATGACTGTGAGTTTTGGAATTAATATTATAAAAGTTTATCAATCATAAAAGCTATGAAGTGATAAAAAAATATATAGTTGACCCTTGAACAACATGGGTTTGAGCAGTGCAGTTTCACTTAAATGTGGACATTTTCCAATAGTAAATACTACAGTACTACTTGATCATCAGTTGGTTGAATCCCCAAATGTGGAAGCACAAATGCATAGGGAGGGCCAACTGTAAAATTACAATTGGATTTTTAATTGCATAGAGAGTCAGTGCCCTTAGTCCCCTGAGTTGTTCTATGTACACATACATGGACATAAACACAAATGCATAAATAAAGGTATGTAATAAATTGGTATGGAAGCTTGAAAGGGATACTTTTAAAGTATATAAAATAAACTCATATTCAGATGTGATAAAATGATGTCACCCTCAAAAATTATATCAATGGCTTCTAAAATGCTTTAGGAAAAATGACAAAAATAGATATATAGTAGATTAATTGTTTTTTGTTTTGTTTTGTTTTGTTTTTGCAGGAGCTGGATATTCAGTAGCACAACAAAATATTGTACAAAGAATCTTTTGGAAACTAGGTCCAAAAAAAGCTGCTGAATTATAAAGTTCATGAATATCAAAGATATGACTTTTATTTTCAGTTTAAATTTGTGAGAATTCAAACTCTTTTTTTCTAACCATGTGTTAATATTGTCAGTCTATAACTTCTACACCTAATGTTTTCAGCTCACTTTCCTCAACCCCATTCTTAATAATGCTTGACCCAACAGGATGTACAGTCCATTGATTCTTCTAGATTTTCATGCTCCTGCTGCTGCTGCTACTGCTGTTAAGTTGCTGCTGTCGTGTCCAACTCTATGCGACCCCATAGACGGCAAGCCCACCAGGCTCCCCCGTCCCTGGGATTCTCCAGGCAAGAACACTGGAGTGGGTTACCATTTCCTTCTCCAATGCATGAAAGTTAAAAGTGAAAGTAAAGTTGCTCAGTTGTGTCCAACTCTTCGCAACCCCATGGACTGCAGCCCACCAGGCAACTCTGTCCGTGGGATTTTCCAGGCAAGAGTACTGGAGTGGGGTGCCATGGTCCTAATTACCCTATATCCTGCTTTCTTCCTGACACAGCTAACTTCCTCAGTCAGTTATATTTTCTCCCTCATGTATGTGTGTGCTCAGTTGTTTCAGTCGTGTCTGACTCTTTGAGACCACATGGGCTCGCCAGGCTCCTCTGCCCATGGGATTCTCCAGGCAAGAATACTGGAGTGGGTTGCCATGCTCTCCTCCAGGAGATCTTCTTGACCCAGGGATCAAAGCCATGTCTCCTGCACTGCAGGCAGAATCTTTACCACTGAGCCACCAGGAAGCCCATATTTTCTCCCTCACATATACTTCCAATTCTGTCATCACTCTTAATTCATTGTACTGGATAGAAAAACCACCAACCAGGTTAAATTCAACTCTTTCTATTCTGGCACATGTATTATACTGAATTAACCTAGAGAAATAGATACACACAGACACACACAACACACATACAACCAGTGCTTTCTGAACTCAGTTTACACTTATAATCACAAGTCTCAATTGTGTTCTAAGTGCTCAATGACACTATATTTTCGTTCACTCCACTCTCTCCATCACCATAGAATGATGACTTCTTCACACCTCCACCTCCTAGTGTTTCCTCCCCCATGTTTGCTCACAGAATTGACTTAGTAAAAAACCATAGAAGAGAATTTCTACAAGTTTATCTTATTTTTTTCATAATTCTAGCAACCTGCTTTAGTGACTATATGTTTTGCCTTTTCTTCTATTTCTGTTGATGAACTGTCCTTATTATCACATAAGGCCAGTTCCTTCATTTGGCCACTGAATTGCATCACATATGGCCGAATCAATTTTATTATTCAAACAACGCTTTCCTCTTTGTCGTATCATGCATCTTATTTTCTCTACAGCTCTTCCATCTCTGGGCCCCAATTCCCTCTCCAACTTCTGCCCAATTTCTCTCCTTTTGTTTATGGCAAAATTCCTCCTCTGAAGACATCTACTCCCTCATTGTTCTCTTCCTATTTCCATTTGAAACACTCCAAAACACTTTTGCCAAACTACATCAAAACTGGGTCACCAATGAACTCTATTTTGCCAAATCCGGTGGTCAACTCTTGCTATCCATTGTATTTCAGCTATCCGTAATGTTTGAGTTTTCCCATTCATTGCTGCCTCAAATCACACCACCATTATCTCCCATTCAGATTATTATACAAACTTTCAGCTGGTCTCTTTGCTCCCTCATTGTCCCTATGGTCTATGCCTCACTGCAGTTAGAGGAATTCCATGAAAATGCAGAATATATCACCATGCTCTTATGCTCAAATTTTCCTTTTCTACACACAGTAAAAGCCCACAGACTTTATAAAGCATATCCTTTGGACTTTGGTCCCCTAACACCTCTTTGAGCTTGACACACCTAAACTTTCCCTCCCCTGCCAGGGCAGCATTACCCTGTAACTGCATCAGCCTCTCTGTTATTCTCAAACAAACCATCATGTTCCCAACTCACTACCTTCAAATTTGCTCTTTCCTTTTCCTCTATAATGGGAACTTTAATATTTATGTGATTTGCTTTCTTCATTTCAGATCTTTATTCAACCGTCACCTTTTTCATATACATATATACAAACAACTGAATCACTTTCCTGTACACTTGAAACTAAAACAACATTGCAAATCAACTATACTTTAATTAAAAAATACATTTTTAAAAAAATATAGAAAACTCCAGGGATTTGAGTTCGGTCAATGTTAATATAAACAACAATAAAAGGAAATGATGTTTGAGGAAATGTTAAAATCAAAAAGAGATTAATAATATATTATTAACATGCAAAAAGTTCTTTCCAAGCAATTAAAAAACCTTATAACTCAAAAGTGAAGTCGCTCAGTTGTGTCTGACTCTTTGCGACACCATGGACTATAGTCTACCAGGCTCCTCCCTTCATGGGATTCTCCAGGCAAGAATACTGGAGTGGGTTGCCATTCTCCTTCTCCAGGGGATCTTCCCCACCCAGGGATCGAACCTGGGTTTCCTGCATTCCAGGCAGATGCTTTAACCTCTAAGCCACCAGGGAAGCTCCATAATTCAAAAGAGCTACTATAATATGAGAAGGAATATAAATGCTTAATAAGAAGCAAGAATCAGGCATAATTTCAAACTACTTGGAGACATTTGAGTTGATGTAATTTTGCTGATATGAGTTTTACACTCATAGTTCCACTTTTGGGGATTTATTTTGTGGAAATGTGATGAAGCAAACCAAAGATTTGTGAATGAGAATATTGATTGCAACCTCACCTAAAGCAATAAAACACTGAAAGCAACCTAAATGCCCAAGAGTAGGGGAAAGGTTAAATAAATTTTGACACATACATTTGTTAAAATATCAGTCATTTAAGATTATATTTTACATATTTAATATAATGGAAAATAATTTTAAATTGAATTAACTTTTAAAAGCAGAGTATAAAACTCAATATTTATATTTGCAAATCAATAAAAACAGCATATGTGCACAGAAAGAAAAGACAAGATGCTAAGTGTTAGCAGTATTTTGTACTCAAGAATATGATTAAAGATTTAAAAAAATTTCTATTTAGACATTTTTCTGTATTAGAAATTTTCTATAGACAGCCATACTTTGATATAAAATATTTAATATCAGAAAAATTTTCATTACAAATTTTTTTTTGATTTTTTTTTTCTAATTTTATTTTATTTTTAAACTTTACATAATTGTATTAGTTTTGCCAAATAGCAAAATGAATCCGCCACAGGTATACATGTGTTCCCCATCCCGAACCCTCCTCCCTCCTCCCTCCCCATACCATCCCTCTGGGCCGTCCCAGTGCACCTGCCCCAAGCATCCAGCATCATGCATCGAACCTGGACTGGCAACTTGTTTCCTACATGATATTTTACATGTTTCATTGCCAATCTCCCAAATCTTCCCACCCTCTCCCTCTCCCACAGAGTCCATAAGACTGTTCTATACATCAGTGTCTCTTTTGCTGTCTCGTACACCGGGTTATTGTTACCATTTTTCTAAATTCCATATATATGCGTTAGTATACTGTATTTATGTTTTTCCTTCTCATTACAAATTTCTTAGTGGCAAATCAGAAATAGATCAGCTTTTATAATGCAATCAGATCAGATCAGTTGCTCAGTCGTGTCCTACTCTTTGCGACCCCATGAATCGCAGCACGCTAGGCCTCCCTGTCCATCACCAACTCCTGGAGTTCACTCAGACTCATGTCCATCGAGTCAGTGATGCCATCCAGCCATCTCATCCTCTGTTGTCCCCTTCTCCTCCTGCCCCCAATCCCTCCCAGCATCAGAGTCTTTTCCAATGAGTCAACTCTTTTCATCAGGAGGCCAAAGTACTGGAGTTTCAGCTTTAGCATCATTCCTTCCAAAGAAATCCCAGGGCTGATCTCCTTCAGAATGGATTGGTTGGATCTCCTTGCAGTACAAGGGACTCTCAAGAGTCTTCTCCAACACCACAGTTCAAAAGCATCAATTCTTTGGTGCTCAGCCTTCTTCACAGTCCAACTCTCACATCCATACGTGACCACAGGAAAAACCATAGCCTTGACTAGACGGACCTTTGTTGGCAAAATAATGTCTCTGCTTTTCAGTATGCTATCTAGGTTGGTCATAACTTTCCTTCCAAGGAGTAAGCGTCTTTTAATTTCATGGCTGCAGTCACCATCTGCAGTGATTTTGGAGCCCAGAAAAATAAAGTCTGCCACTGTTTCCCCATCTATTTCCCATGAAGTGGTGGGACCAGATGCCATGGTCTTCGTTTTCTGAATGTTGAGCTTTAAGCCAACTTTTTCACTCTCCACTTTCACTTTCATCAAGACGCTTTTTAGTTTCTCTTCACTTTCTGCCATAAGCGTGGTGTCATCTGCATATCTGAGGTTATTGATGTTTCTTCTGGCAGTCTTGATTCCAGCTTGTGCTTCTTCCAGTCCAGCGTTTCTCATGATGTACTCTGCAAAGAAGTTAAATAAACAGGGTGACACTATACAGCCTTGACGAACTCCCTTTCCTATTTGGAACCAGTCTGTTGTTCCATGTCCAGTTCTAACTGTTGCTTCCTGACCTGCATACAGGTTTCTCAAGAGGCAGGTCAGGTGGTCTGGTATTCCCATCTCTTTCAGAATTTTCCACAGTTTCTTGTGATCCACACAGTCAAAGGCTTTGGCATAGTCAATAAAGCAGAAGTAGATGTTTTTCTGGAACTCTCTTGCTTTTCCCATGATCCAGTGGATGTTGGCAATTTGATCTCTGGTTCCTCTGTCTTTTCTAAAACCAGCTTGAACATCAGGAAGTTCACGGTTCACATATTGCTGAAGCCTGGCTTGGAGAATTTTGAGCATTACTTTACTAGCGTGTGAGATGAGTGCAATTGTGTGGTAGTTTGAGCATTCTTTGGCATTGCCTTTCTTTGGGATTGGAATGAAAACTGACCTTTTCCAGTCCTGTGGCCACTGCTGAGTTTTCCAAATTTGCTGGCATATTGAGTGCAGCACTTTCACAGCATCATCTTTCAGGATTTGGAATAGCTCAACTGGAATTCCATCACCTCCACTAGCTTTGTTCATAGTGATGCTTTCTAAGGTCCACTTGACTTCACATTCCAGGATGTCTGGCTCTAGGTCAGTGATCATACCATCATGATTATCTTGGTCGTGAAGATCTTTTTTGTACAGTTCTTCTGTGTATTCTTGCCCCACCTCTTCTTAATATCTTCTGCTTCTGTTAGGTCCATACCACTTCTGTACTTTATCGAGCTCATCTTTGCATGAAATGTTCCCTTGGTATCTCTAATTTTCTTGAAGAGATCTCTAGTCTTTCCCATTCTGTTGTTTTCCTCTATTTCTTTGCATTGATCGCTGAAGAAGGCTTTCTTATCTCTTCTTGCTATTCTTTGGAACTCTACATTCAGATGCTTATATCTTTCCTTTTCTCCTTTGCTTTTCACTTCTCTTCTTTTCACAGCTATTTGTAAGGCCTCCCCAGACAGCCATTTTGCTTTTTTGCATTTCTTTTCTATGGGAATGGTCTTGATCCCTGTCTCCTGTACAATGTCACAAACTTCATTCCATAGTTCATCAGGCACTCTATCTATCAGATGTAGGCCCTTAAATCTATTTCTCACTTCCACTGCATAATCATAAGGGATTTGATTTAGGTCATACCTGAATGCAATAGCTGTCCAATAAGAATTAAGTAAATGATTAGCACTCAGTATTAATTCATTTACATTTTATTGTGTTTTCTCTTTCTCAACCTTTTATTTTCTTATACTTTATTTCTATATCTTAATTTCTTTGATTTCTTCACAATCTTTCTAAATGCTTTATATACTATTGCTCACTGCTTTGCCATCCTTTTTTAAAAGATTTAACCAATAACAATAATATATCGAGGATGTTTACATATTTGATACTATCAAAGATTAAAATTGCAGTCAATTTTATTTTTCAGTCTTTAGCCAAAAAACTTCTTAACAGAAAATGCTAAAGGGAAAGAAAAACAGAGGCCAAGGGCCAAGTATAATAGAGAATACTTAGGTGTTTGGGAAGTTCTTACTCTCTAAGGAAGATTGCATGTTTAATTGAAGTAAAATATTTTGAGCTTTTTAATTCCTAATGTTTATAAATTAAATGATGAAAGAAATGTTAACAAAGAGTGATACTATAGGTTGACTGTGTCATCCCCCACTCCCAAAATTCATATGTTGAAACCCAAATAAGATACTATTCAGCAGCAGGGCTTGGGAAGTGATTGGATCATGACAGAGGAGCTCTCACGACTGGGTCTAGTGCTCTTATGAAAGAGACCACAGAGACATTCTTGCTGCCCTGCCAAGGGAGGACACAGTGAGAAGATGATGGCTGATGAATTCTTACTGGAAAACAAAACTGCCAGCACCTTACTCTTGAACATGCCAGACAACAGAACTATGAGCAAAAATTCCCTTTGTTTATAAGCTACCTGGTCTCTGGCAATCTGTTTTAGCAACCCGACAGAATAGGACAAGTGAAGTTTAATTTTTGATAAGATCTATTAGAAGTATTTTGCTTCAATCTTGACTTTGATGAAAAGTTAAAGTACTAGATTCAAAATGGATTATACAAATGCATGTATTTTTAGTCTTTTCTGCTTTTTGCTCAAGAAGGGCCTTTAAACACAATGGATTAAACATATTCATAAAAAGCAGGTCCCCTATCTTGCCAGAATGCAAAGCAGTTTTGACAAAATAATCTTAAATGATACTTAGAAATTTTCTTAAGAATCTTTGACAAAACCATAGATAAATTGTGATCATTAGAGTTTACTGCAGATAAAATAATTTGTCAAGTATTTTCTGCCCCACTTACCAAACAACTGATTTCAGTGCAGATGTTTCTTGTCATTACCCAAGTTGCAAATTCTTAGTTATGCAGGAAAGTTGAGCCTAAAAAGTAAAACAAAGAAACATGTATGAACTAAATGTCAAATGCAAAAATAAAGTCTATTTTATGGAAAACAATTGATATTTCTCATTTTTCCAAAAAAAGTAGAAAACTTAAAATTCTTCCAATAAAATTTGCCTAAAAATGTGAAAAAATCTACAATCATTGCCTTTACTTTTTCTCTTAGCTTTTCAGGTCTGAATCTGACAGATGTGGATTAAATGGGTCTATTGCATTACAAAAAACAGTTGTCTAATTGCTAGAATATACCCACTGATATTCGTAACATTGCCTTTTCATCACAGTACATCATAGTATTTTTAACTACTATTTGCATTGATACACTCTTTACATTTTTTTCCACTTATACTGGTATTACTCAAGCAATATAATATGCTGTAGTGGGTTTAAACTCAATAGGTGGCAAAAATTCCCAGTTGTCTTTACAAATGCTCTAGAGTATTAGAAGGATGCCAAGTACATAAGCTATATAACATTATTAGGAGTATCTAGTGAAATATCTACTTTTAAATATTTTATAAAATTATTTACTGTCACAGCAACTTCTGACGGCATTTATATAGAGGATTGCTACTTTAAAAGAAGCTGAATAATACAATGTAAAGCGGGAATATTCTAATTTTCTGCAATAAGCATGAGTAGGAAAATGACTTACAACTATTTTTCAAGAAATATTATAAAGTATGCTCAACATTCAAGGGTAATAACACTCTCAAATAAAAATCTTGAAAAATCTGTATAAAACCTGCTCCTCTATTCAAAAAAGGAAACATGATGGTGTGCACGTGAATGTGTGTATAGGTGAGCCTGAGTGTGAAAGATTGAGAAATAGAGAAATTGGAAGAAAAATAAATAGATAAGAAATCAAATAAAAATAAAACATTGTGTCTATTTCATGTTTTAAGAAAATTAAGGCCAAAGCGTACTAAAAAGAAGAAAAAAGATGTTTCATTGTCTAATTCATCTGTACACTTTATTTATACGTCTTGATAGAAGTCAGAACTTATCATTGAATCTTCAAACACTGGCCTAATATATAATTTTTAATCCTATCTTGAAATTTCAGGATTCCCCAAGGTATCTTCAGGCTTGAGTTCTTCTAGGGCCTAAAAGCAAAGGCACTTTCTCCCTCATGTTGGTAAAAAGGAAAAGATTTAGGATGAATTGAAAAGGAAATGAATGGAAAAGGGAAGGACAACACAGGTCACAGGTACAGCTTGCCAGTGTTGTCAGGTCTGTTTTCCTTCCACTGGGTCAGTGACCTCACTGCTCACTGCTGTCAGGTAAAATGGTCTAAGTAACACCTGTTTTCCCCAAATGCTTGACCCTTCTTTGGCCCGCAGTTCTGGCACACCCTCCTGAAGTGCATAGCAGTGGAGTCAAGGAAATGGGCAGTTGCCAAGGGACTTGTGCCATACTTTTTGACTAACCACTTATATACTAACTCTCACCTCATTTATAATGTAGAGAAATGCATTTTTAAAATTGAACAGCAGTATTGATTAGCTTAAAAAGTGTTAAATTGGGTTTCAGGATATCAGAGCTATATTTATTGTCACACATCAGCAGTATGACCTTGTAAAATATTTCAGACTTTTTGCAAAAGCATTCAGATTTTGGTAATTTAGTTTTAATATTTAACCCAGAAGGAGACAGTGAGCCAGTTTTTTCTTACAGGTTTTATAAATCTGCATTAAAATTTTAAATTTTCAATAAAATAGAAGATAACTCTATTCGAAGTAGTGAAAGAATATATGTTCCTTCTTAAACTGAAACACATAGAAAATATTGAGATGCTGCCATTTAGGCATTTGAATTGCTCCCATCATTTTATTTACTTTTTTCAGACTTTGCAAAAGTCAGCCAAGCAGACTATGTATGTGTCATATGGATTTAGTTCTTATAATGCCAAACTATCAAGAAAACATACCAGTTTAGTTATTTTGGTCATATGGATATGGATTTAAGTCCTTGGCATGACATATACAAGGTGCATGACATAGTTATCTAGTTAGTATTAAAAAGGAGACTTCTCTCCTAGAAAAGCAGTTTTTAGGAAATAAACCATTATATTTTTATGTTAAGTAACTGCCCCAAGTTATGAAAAAAGAGAAGTGGAAATTAAGAAACTAGAAAAGACAGCAAAGAAACTAAAAGCTTTCCAAGGGTTAACATCCTAACAGCTAGATGGCAAGAGCATCTTTTTTCCAGCTCCATTCATTGCACGAGGTAGAGCTCCTCTCACTAACGGCTGAAATCAGGATCAGAAAAGAAGGAGCTGGGGCCAGCATCCATCAAGGCTCTAAGGAGCTGGATCACGAGCCAGCACTCTTGCTTTTATGTCCAGCTCCATTAGCAAGACCTGAAATGAGTTCTGTAAGACTCGGGACTCACCCATTCTGGAAGTGAGAAAGCTGGACTTTGAGAAATGGATGTAAAAAGAAATCAACACTAAAAAAGACTGTTGGCTTCATTCCTGAGGCTACATTGGCAAAATAAGCCAGGACAGATTAATATAGAGTAGAACATCAAGTAAAAAGTGTAAACTCTGTTTCCATCACAACAAGCAAGTAGTTATATGTTTTCTTAGTGTCTGGACTCAGTAAGTGCCAGAGTGGAAACAAATTTAAATAATGACCAAACTGGATGAACAAGGACAGGAATGGTGAAACACAGGAACAGAAGCTATAAACAAGACAAAAAGTCTTGAGCGTAAAAAGTGGACTTAATGTGGTGGGCTTCCCAGGTGGCTCAGTGGTAAAGAACCTGCCTGCCATTGCAAAAGACGTGAATTCCATCCCTGGGTCAGGAAGATCCCTGTGAAAAGGAAATGGCAACCCACTCGGGTATTTCTGCCTGAAAAATCCCATGGACAGAGGAGCCTGGTGGTGTACAGTCCACAGGTTTGTAAAGAGTGGGACATGTCTGAGCCACTGAGCACAAATAATGTGGTGGGATAAGAAATTATCTAAAACCAAAATGCTGTTAGAACTACCATGAGATTATTTTTAAGAAGAAAGGAACAGAAGGGCCACAATTTTACCTATAATTGAACTTACTAGAATACCACTAAGAGAAAATAAACATGAACCAGGATACTTTAAAATGTTTATTTTAAAATGTGCTTTATTTAATTTTCAAAGACCCATGTATAGTATCATTGCTGTTTTTTCTCCCAAGGAGAAAAAAGCTTTTGACAAATGAATCAGTACTTCTAACTTTTTTTTTTTTCCTTTTCTTTTTTTGCCATAGACATTCTAGTTCTTGGAATTTATCTTAAAAGTTTCTCACAAAATATAAAAACTGTGACACAGGGATGTTCCTCACAACATTGTTTATGCCTCTGATTCATTCAATAAAATTTTTGGAGAACTTTCAATAGGCTAGGTAATGTGACTGCTATTTAGAAAACTCCTAAATGCCATTAAAGGAGTAATCATTAATTATGGTACAGGCATATGATGAGCTATTATGTAGTTATTGAAATGATGTTTATGGAATGTTTAATGACTTGAGAAAATGTTAATGATATAATATGGAGTAAAAAATGCACTTATAAAATAGTACTTACTATATTATATGAGACATGTAAAAATTACATTAAAAATGAAAGAATACTACAAAATATGAACAATAATTGCCTTGGATGGTAGAACACTGAATACTCTTCTTATATAAAGAACACATATTAATTTAATAACCATTAACAAATACTCAGATTTTATTAAATTAGAAATATCAAAATGTGACTCAACTGGCCATTTGATCAGAGTCAGAATTTTAAATCTGTAAATATAGGGACCTGATTGAGTCTAACAGAATGCAGGATATTCAGACAGATTTTACAGACATGCTTTCCTGGAAAGCACAGTGCTTGATTTTTTGTATTGCCTATATGCTTGTTTCACATTTTTACAATGCAGTGGTAAAGAATCTGCCTGCCAATGCAGGAGATGCAGAAGCGATGGGTTCGATCCCTGGGTCAGGAAGGTCTCCTAGAGGAATAAATGGCAATCTACTCCAGTATTCTTGCCTGGAAAATCCCATGGACAGAGGAACCTAGTGGCTACAAAGTCCAGGAGGTCACAAAGAGTCAGATGTGACTCAGTGACTGAGCACACAAGCATTCCTAATAGCAAGCAGGTATGTTTAATACATTTGCTAATAATCAAAAGCAAGTTTGATATCATATTTATGGATGTAGCAAGTGCATGTTTTGATGCATTATAATAAAAATTTACACTGATACAACTATTTTATAAAAACACAGATTATTTCCATGATCCTCAAAAGTTTCCTTGCATTGTGTGCTTTGTAGGCAATCTTTAGCCCCATCCCTGGCACCAAGCTTGCCTTCTAGAATTTCATATAAATGAAATCATATGCCATATACTCCTTTGTGCATAGTTATTTTACTTAGCTTAAAGTCTGAGTTCTTTCCAGGTTGTTGCATATATCAATACAGGATATCATTATATATACCTTAGAATGGCTAAAAATAAAAAGATTTATGATACTGAGTGATGGTGAGAAAATGAAGGAACTCAAATTTTCATTTATTGCCAGTGGGAATATAAGACAGTTTAGTCACTTTAGAAGCCAATTTGAAATTTCTTTTTAATTTAAACAAACACTTATCATATGACTCAGCAAATCAATTCTTTGGTATTTATCCAAAAGAAATGAATATATATGTCTAAAAAAAAGACATGTACACAAATGATCATGGCACCTGAACTAGAAGTATATAATTTATAACAGCCACACTTTCAAACAATCCAAATGTCTATTAACAGATGAAAGAAGAAACAAATTATGGTATTGCATTCAGTAATAAGTTGTTTTTTAAGCCTAATTTTTTAAAAGCTAGTTTAATACAATGTATTATGCCAAGAAAATAGGATGATCTTGTAGATCAACAAAATAATATACATACAACTACTCAGTAAGAAATTTTAAATGTTTTTTTCTGAAATAAGTGGTGTTGGGAAAACTGGGAGGCTACATATAAAAGTAGTAAACTAGAAAACTACTCTCACACCGTGCACACAAATAAATTCAAAATGGATTAAAGACTTAAATTTAGGACCTGAAACCATAAAACTTTCAGAAGAAAACATATGCAGTAAGCTCTTTGACACAGTAAGTTCTTATAATATTTGGATTTGTTTCCTCAGGCAAGGGATACAAAAGCAAAAAGAAGTAAATGGGAATACATCATATTAAAAACCTTTTGTACAGTGAAGGAAACTAAACAAAATCAAAGGGCCACCTACTGAATAGAAGAAGATATTTGCAAATGATATTTGATATGAAATTAATTATCAAGGAACTCATATAACTCAGTACCTAAAAGAAAAGAAAAACACAACCCGATTAAAAACTGAGGATCCAAATAGACATTTTTCCAAAGAAGACACACAAATGGCTTGTAGACACATGAAAAGATGCTCAACATCAGCAGTCATCAGGGAAATGCAAATCAGAACCACCCTGAGATATCAGCTCATCCCCATCAGATGGGCTGTTGACCAAAGGAAAACAAATAACAAGTGTTGGTGAGGATGTAGAGAAAAGGGAGCCCTTGTGCACTGTTGGTGGGAATATAAACTGGTACAGCTACTATGAAAAATAATATGGAGGTTTCTCAAAAAATTAAAAATAGAACTACCGTATGACTCAGGATATACATCAGAAGAAAATGAAAGCACTAATTACACACACACACACACACATATACACATACCCCTATATTCATTGCAGGGCTTCACTGTTGGCTCAGTGGTAAAGAACTTGCCTGCCAGTGCAGGAGACCCAGGTTTGATCACTGGGTCAAGAAGATCCCCTGGAGAAAAATAAATGAATGAATAAAAGAGATGTGGTATGTGTGTGTATGTATGATGGACTACTATTCAGTCACAAAGAGAATGAAATCTTGCCGTTTATAATAACATGGATGGATCTAGAGGGTATTATGCTAAGGGAAATAAGTCAGAGAAAGACAAATACTACATGATTTTACTTATATGTGGGTTGAATCTAAAAAATAATGAACAAATAAAACAAAAAGAGTTGTAGACTCAGAGAACAAACAGATGGTTATCAGAGGAGAGGAGGTGAGGGGAGGAAAGAAATAGGTGAGGAAGATTAAGAAGTACAAATTTCTAGTTCCTAAGTAAGTAAATTGGGGGTATGAAATATATATTGTGGGGATTATGGTAAATAATTATACAATATCTTTGTGTCGCTGCATATTGTAACTAGACTTACCATGTAATCATTGTCAAATGTAATCACTGTGTTGTGTGACAGGTACTAAACGTGTATAGGTCAATTATATTTTAAAACCAACCAACCAACCAACCAAACAAACAAAAACTCATAGAAGAAGAAATCAGATTGTTGTTACCAGAGGCAGGGGGCAGGGATAGAGGGAATTAGATGAAGGCAGTTAAAAGGTACACACTTCCATTTACAAGTAAAATAAATAGTAGGGATGAAATATACTATGTGATGAACATAATTAACATGCTCTGTGTTCTATATGAAAGCTGCTAAGAATGAATTTCACGAATTCACATCTGAAGGACAAATTTTTTTTTCTATTTCTTTACTTTTGAGATCTATATGAGATTATAGATGTTCACTAAACTTACGTGCTGTGGTCCATGGGGTCGCAAAGAATCAGATAAGACTTAGCGACCCAACAACAGCAAACTTACTGTGATAATCATTTCATGACGTCTGTAAGTGAAATCATCATGCTGTACACTTAAAACTACACAATGCTATATGTCAACTATATTCAATAAAACTGAAAGAAAAAATCTCTAAGCTCTAATCAAGGTTTAATTAATAAATAACAGTTATTGATTCTAAAGCACATTTGTCTATTATTTATTTTAAGATGAATAAAATGTTTATAACATTTGTTATCTACTTAAGAGAAGAGAGTAGATATGTTAAAGCAGTCAGGAACCTGAAGTGAATAATTATTACGTAAGAATTTATACATTTTATATTGTCTTAAATCCCTGCTGTATAGTTTTGTACCAACCTTTGATGAGAATCTTGTTTTCCTCAAATGAGAAAGTCCAATAGTCAGAAATGAAATTGTTTCATTTTTCTTTCATTTAAAAATCAAGTACTGAACACAGAATTAGACACAGTCCCTGCTCGGTGGGTTTCACAATCTACAATGCTAGCCTGATTTTCTTGCTGCCCAAACTCTATATGAGAGCACATACTCAGTAGGAACTTGTTTACTATTGCTAAGATATACTCTTGTGCCCTGATACACCAGTGAAAGAAAATTCGCAGTCCTTTGAAAAACCAGGGCCTTGAGCGTGCTGGAAGGTCAGGCACAATAGCATACGCTTGTATCAAATAAAGGAGAGTTCTGAGTCAAAAATGGAATTCTACTAATGATTTGTTTTTTTTCTGGTTTATTATTTAAGAAAACTTGCCAGCAATATTTAGAGAGGAACTTTACTTCTGTATGTGTGCAAGCTTATATGTTTAGCACAGTGTCTGAAATATAGGATATTTGTTGGATAGTGAAGCAAATTACAAACATGTGTTTGAAATAAAACTTTCCATGTCAATAATAGCCCATAATTTATACTCTAAAATTATAAAATGATTAAATTCTAAAATAACCCCCCCAAAATTATCACTGCGATTCATTCACTTTCATGACTTTTCACAACACTGTCCACATGGTCTCAGAAATCCCTTGCCCATCTGAAAGTTTCTTATACCATCTTCATGAGTTTTTTTTTTTTTTTCCTATCAGAAAATTCATTCTTGGTTTGTGCATGGGAAACAATAACATATACAGAAAGAAAATGTACTTGTTCAGACGCTGGGGGGAAAAATGAGAAATTTTACATTTTAACAACCTACTATATCTCAAATACTAAGCTAACCAAGTTAATTCATTCACTCAGCAAATATTGTTGAAGTGCCTACTATGCATAGTTCTAGTGCTGGTGACATAAACAAGAAAGATTCAGAAATGCCCCTGGGACTCATGGATCTTTCATTCCAGTGGAAGGCACATGAGGTTGGAGGAAAAGAAGAGAGACAATGAACAAGTAAGTTAGTATATAGTGTTATGTCTAGTTACAACCCTGTTTCATTCATTTGCAACATAACCTTGCTACTTTTTTTTAAATGAGGAAATTGCAAATCAGAGATATTATCTAACTTGTCTTCAAGTCACGCCTCTAGTATAGCAGTAATTTAACAAAGGACCTTCCAACTGGAAATCTTTGCTGTTTCCACTTGTTTATATTAGGGAAAAGAATCCAAAGACAACCACTAAATTCAAAAAATTATAACTAACAAGGAAGAAAATAGAGGAAAACAGGAAAAAACATCAGAAGCAAACACTTGTCTGTGTGCAATCCATGAGACTGTGCCTAGTGAACTTCCCACTACGGGAAGTACAGACCAAGAGCCCCATAGCTGCACCGTGAAACCCATGTGGCATTTGCACTGAGACCACACTTGCCACCCGCTACTCCAGTCACAGAGCTTGGCAAGGGCATTAAGTGATGCCTATTCCTGTGAGACACTGGACTCCTCTGCTAGCTGACTTTGACCTGAAGTCTCCCTACAGCCTTTACTGAAACTTCCTTTGACAATATCAACTGTCAAGGACTCTCTCTTTCTCATTCTCATTCACATCCTAACTTGAAAGTGCTGAGCACTTCCCTTACTACCATTTCATCCCAAAGAGGTGTTTTCTCTAATAAAGCACTTGCATGTTTAATTCCATATTGGTGTCTACTTACTGGCAGTAGAAGAAAAGTGGTATCAAAATTGATCTGAGCAAATGAGCAGGAAGATGAAGATTTGGGACTAGTTCACCCACCACCTGGCAGGTGAAGAGGAAGCCATCTTGGATAGCATGTGAGGCATGGATAGTCCTTGGCACAGTGTAGCAGCTCGATTGCTAAAGATTTCACCTGGGGAAATGTCCGAGTGGACCAGAATGCTATGGCAGATGTAATAATGCAGACATTTGAAAAGCAGGGGGACAAGAAACAGTACATACAAATATAGCAGAGTAGAACACTCTTCGGATGGATAATGAGAGACCGAGGGTTGTTAACAAGGAGTTTATGGCTAAGTGTATAAACCTGGAGAGGCTCTGCTGCTGCTGCTAAGTCGCTTCAGTCGTGTCCAACTCTGTGCGACCCCATAGACGGCAGCCCACCAGGCTCCCCCGTCCCTGGGATTCTCCAGGCAAGAACACTGGAGTGGGTTGCCATTTCCTTCTCCAGTGCATGAAAGTGAAAAGTGAAAGTGAAGTCGCTCAGTCGTGTCCGACCCTCAGTGACCCCATGGACTGCAGGCTCCTCCGTCCATGGGATTTTCGAGGCAAGAATACTGGACCGGGGTGCCATTGCCTTCTCCAGGAGAGGCTCAGTTCTAGCTTAAAAAGAGGCCCTTAAAAAAATAATAATAAAAATAAAAAAAAAATAAAAAAAAAGAGGCCCTTATCACCTGTAATGTAAGGGTAAATACAATTAAGTGTGAGTTAATGGCCAGAGGCACAGAGCTCCAGACATTTGAATGCTCAGCCAAGGCAGGTTTGCTGTGCAAAGATGTGGACTCTGATGAAAAAACCCTAAGCTTATGAAAAATAGGACAGGGAAATCTGAATGGGTGACCTTGAGGACTATTCAAACTTGGAGTCACCCCTGAACTCTCTGGGCTTGCAAAGATAGACCATATTTCCTTAGTGAGAGCTAGTATTCCACTGGAGAAGATGATATAGAAGCTTCTCTCTTACAAGGTAAAAGCCTCTCTCCTCACTCCCCAGGAGTTGCCACATCTCCTTTTCTGGCTGCCAGGCCAATAACTACACTCAAACTTCAGCATAACTTGGCCAGGAGTGTGTTGGGCCTGGTAAAGGAGAAACAAAACTCTACACTTAACAAACTGCAAAATAAAGCTGACATATTCTGGTAACAGTAAAGGGAGGATCCCTTAGATTGGATTTTGAGCGTTTTTGATAAAGCAAACCAAATACAGTTAGATAAGCAGGAATTCATTGCTTTAGATGTACTTTCAAAAGATATAACTGCTGAGGTAGCTTTAAGAGGTCTGTGAAAAATAATGGCCAACTCTCAGCAAAATGTACTTCCCTGGTGGCTCAGTGGTAAAGAATCCACCTGAATGCAGGGATAGCAAGTTCAATGCCTGACCCAGGGAGGACATGGCAACTCACTCCAGTACTTTTGCCTGCAGAATCCCTTGGACAGAGGAGCCCAGAGGATACCGTTCGTAGGATCACAGAGTCAGGACTGAAGTGACTGAGCATGCACACACCCTTGACAAAATAAGAGGGCCAATATTGCCCTGGCAGATAGTAAAGGAAGGAAAAAATGAGGCTGAGGGAAGTGAGAATGCTGAATGAATATGTTATTGAAAGCACAAGAAAATCAAGAGATCATATGCTTCACCAAGGCCATCAGGAACACGCTAGTAATATGGACTCTGGAATAACTAAGTGGTGGTTCTTCTGAGGCCATGGATAGAGGAGGGTGGTTACAGAGGTGTGGTCTTTAACAACTGTAGTAGCAACGCCCTCCCTCTAACTAACAGAAGCCAGGTGATGGCACTTTACTGCCAAAGTTAGGCTGCTTCAAGAAGAAGGCAATGGCAACCTACTCCAGTACTCTTGCCTGGAAAATCCCATGGACGGAGGAGCCTGGTGGGCTGCAGTCCATGGGGTTGCAAAGAGTCGGACACAACTGAGTGACTTCACTTTCACACATTGGAGAAGGAAATGGCAGCCCACTCCAGTGTTCTTGCCTAGAGAATCCCAGGGGCAGGGAAGCCTGGTGGGCTGCCATCTATGGGGACTCACAGTCAGACATGACTGAAGCGACTTCGCAGCAGCAGCAGCAGGCTGCTTCAATTGCCATAATGACAGGTGAAACTGGAGAGGCAGTCAAGGGATTTAACCTGCTGAGTTGTGCTCTTACAGGCAGAAGGGAGGGGCAGCCAATAATGTTGATGTTTGACATCTAAAATTAAGAAACAAAAATGAAAAAAAAAACAATAGAAGAGCAAGAAAAGATGCTGTAGAGGCCCAGGCTGTGAGGCAATCAGCCCCACCTTCTGGGCCATAGGATACTTTGTAGTGTTGGAGGATCCAGCAGACGCAATAGTGCAATAGTGTTGGCAAAGATGCAATATGGAACTTACGGCAAGCTCTAACCGCTGCTTCCTCCCAATGTCCAACTTGCCAACGATAGAGACCAACACTGATCCTCTGATACAGTAGTATTTCCTAAAGAATTCAATTGGTTAGTTGACTACACTGCCCCATTTGCACTCTGGTTTGACTTATAGGATTAGATAGTTATTCTGAGCATGAGTTTATCTTTTCTGTCTATAGAACTTCAGCCAGTACTTCTATCCAGAGTCTAATAGAAAGCCTGAATCAAAGACATGGAATCGCACATAACCTAGCATCTAATTTAGGGACCTATTTCACAGCAAAGGAAGTATAAGAGTGGGTCAGTGCCCACGGGGTCCACTAATCATAATATATACTGTACCATTCAGAGGCATCCAGCCTCACAGAATACTAGCTTTCTAAATGTGCAACTGAAGTGTCAGTGCTGAAAAATGCTCTGAAAGAATGGAATATGTTTATCAATCCAGACCTCTATGTGGTGCTTTGTCCCCAGTAAGAAAGACACGAGTCCAAATATCAAGGAGTGTCCATTAATGACTCACTGAAGGATTTTGTGCTTCTTGTCCTTACACTCTTGAGCTCTGCCAGTGTATATAGCAAGGTTCCTATCAAGCTATAAGTTATGGTGACTACCTGGAAGTTTAAGGCTCCTTGTGTCCAGGGACCAATGGGAGAAAACAGGAGTCACTATATTGGCAGGGTAACTGATTCTGATCAGCACTTGGGGAGACAGGAATGAATGTAGACCCTTTGGATCCAGTAATCCCTTGGCTTACTGTCCCTATGAACAGTCATATAAAGCAACCTGGACGTTTAAAATATATGATTATAAGGGTTGAAATATTTCAGGGAAGAAGGTTTCATTCATACCACCAGGCAAGCTACCCAGACCTGCTAAGGGAATCAGTGAGAATGAAAGAAATTTAGAACGAAGAGTGGAGGAGGGGGATGAGGACTGGTTATAGCCCAGGGATCAGTTGTGGTGATAGGAGCTTTAGTCCATTATACTGTCCTCCTTCTTTTTAACTTTTGCTTATGGAAACATGGAGGAGCTGCTGTGAGGAGAAGCAGATCTGAATGGTTCAAGGGGCTCACAGCAGTGGCCAGGAGAATGAGCTTTGCAGATGCCCCACTATGGAGAGTGTAACTGAGCAAGGAGCCCAGGTGGTGTGCTCCAAAAGCCATAACCTCATTTATATCGAAGTCATTTGTTCCATGGGCTCCTCCCAGCTAATGACTGAAAGTGGAAGGAATACTAAGGCAGGCCCACACTTGGAAGATAAAGTGACACCTCTGATGGGCAGCTTTGGTTTGAGAGCACTTTCTGACAGTCTTGTCAAACTCCCTTAGACTGCAGGGCTCTCTAGAGCATTGGCCACCAACCTCCCCTCCTTCTTCCCTTCACTTAGAGTCAGATTTGCATATGGTTTTATTTCTCCGAGCTTTATCCTGTTTTACATCACACAAATATTTCTTCTAATAAAATCCTTGAACTCTATTTTGTCATCTGCTTTTTGAGGACCCTTGTGACATCCTATATGTTACTAAGCTTGTGTTTTATGGATAAGCCTCAGGTCTTTGCTTAACGTCCTAAGGAAAATGAAATGACACATGACAAATAAGTGAGAATAGGATAGTGTGTGGCTTCCGGGGTGGCTCCGTGGTAAAGAATCTGCCTGCCAATGTAGGAGACACAGGTTCCATTCCCTGGAGAAGGAAATGGCAGCCCACTCCAGTATTCTTGCATATGAAGTCCCATGGACAGGGGAGCCTGACAGGCTACAGTCCATGGGGTTGCAAAAGAGTCAGACATGACTTAGTGACTAAACAACAACAAGAACTAGGATGGTATGACCATGTAACACATTCTTTAAAAAACTACATGGGCTTGTATGACACTGCAATTGTTCAGAGTGTGCCTGAATGGTATCACTAGAGGGATAGACAGTCTAACTACTCTTGTCTCTCTCTAAAAAAAAAAAAAAAAAAATGCAACTTAAGAAGACAGGCTGGAGAACACTCAGACTATTCGGCCCTGCAACCAAAAGGTTAAAAAAAAAAAAATGTTGTCCAATTATTCCCTAAGATTAAGGTGGTTTGGGTTCTCATTCTACTTCAGCACTGGGTAAAATATCCCATTCCACCAGTTCCTGGCCATTTTGTTCCAGTATCCCTTCCCACAACCCTCTTCCAGCTTCCCCACATCTTCCTTCCATAGGCTTCCCCCTACCTACACTCTACCAGATTCCCCACATTCTCCTTTGCCCTCTTTACCCATTTTCATTACCTTTATTACAAGAGATTCTTGACCTAGATGGAAAATGTTTCCAAAATAATTCATTTTACCCTCATCAAAGATATCACTAACAGTATTAGAAAGGACTTCTGAGTGGTTAAAAATGGCAATGAGTTTTTTGAGAGTTCATCCTGGAAGTCTTCAAGTGAAGGTAATCTCCGCAGTTCCCGGGAGCTTTCATTTTGAATGATTATATGTCTTCCCTACACAAAGCCCTTAGGAGATTTTCCTTTTAAAAAGAGGGGAAATGATTAGTCATAGGTGCTTCTGTAACAGTGTAGAGAACTGACAGTTTTTGAAGGCACTTTAATCAGGTTATCATTTTATTTACATTTCTTTATTTTCTTCTTCTGCAAAGAGCTAAAGATAAACTTTAGTCTGTCAAGAATGTCATAAACTATGAATCATTGGTGTCAGAAATAATGCTATTTTTTTCTCTTATAAACTTCCTCTCTTTTGGTTTGTTCTTGTGTTTTCCTGAAATGAGAGGTTTCCAGGCTTGTGAATTCAAAAGTTTAGCATAATTGTTTTGAATTAAATCACCACTATCAAAGGTTTCCAATGTTAATATCTTTCTGTCAATCAAGAAAGTTAAAGTTTTTGGGAATCATTCATTTTAGTTCTTCATCAATATGAACAGAAAACATGAAAAAAGGATATATTACTTTTTATTTTTTCAAGCATAACTTTTTATTCATAGTTTCCTTATGTCCGCACTGATCTGTTTAAAGTTCTACTTAAGGTATAATGGAGAGGTCTCCATGCAATAAGCTAAGATTTCTGGAACTCAGTCATAATTCATTTCCTTTATCAGATATCTCTTCTCAAGGTAAGCTCTAAGTCAAAAATAGATTTCATAATACTTCTATGTTTGCTGAAGCTGTTTTTTGATGACAGAAGTTACTTCTAAATGCTTTGAATTACTTTTATCTACTATAAAATTTTTAAATGGCTTTTTCTTAACTAAACTTATCAATCATTTTTGGCAATGCAGCATAAAGTTAGGATCGAATGCTGTGTTTTTAACACAAATTTCATAGGTGGCACAAAGTTATTTTTTTAAACTGACATAAAAATTATTAGAGTTTATGGAAATACAGTTTTTCAAGATCAAGATTAAGCACAGTATATATAGGTAATGTTTATATATGTAATATATATGCCATTGCATGTATATAACTCTATTCACATATCTATATCTATACTTGATTGTAGTGTCAAACTATGGCATCTATTACAACATATGGGTATATATTCTGAATTTCTCACTCGATAAAATAGGTCCGTCACTTGTATTTTTTCCTTTCATTCATTTTTCAAGAGTCATGTAACTACTTAAGGTAGAGAACCATCTAGCATAACATCAATTTCCTTTGCATTACCTTCTTGATTTCCCCGTGAAATGAAGCCTTGTGTTCCTTCTAGAACATCACTAAAATTCTTTGACATTCCATGTACTGTTTTGATTGTTTCTGAAATAATTCTTGGGCCCATAATATATCTGTGCCTCACATCTAAAGATACATTGTATATATTACAGATGATCAAACACTTTCCAAGAAAAACTGCAATATGTATGGTTATAAAACTATCTTATAATTGTTTTTTTTGTTTTGTTTTGCTTATATGTCTGCTAGATAAGCCCAAGTTTTTAAAGAAAAAAAAAACATACCTAATTCAAAGAATGATTAATTCAATGTTGTTGAAATTGTTTCTGTCTTCCCGAAGAAAGCATTATTATACTTTTATGCAGGAGAGTAAGGATCCCAATGTAACAGTTGCTTCTTGTCTTCAGTGCTTGACACCTAAAAATGCATACAAATCTTTTGGCTATGAGTAGAAGTTTAAATAAATGCATTTATCTCCTCTATTCCCTGAGATTCATTACAGTGAAAATGATGTTAACTCATCAATGAAGGAATAGGTGAGGGGCCTCAGTAATTAAGAAATTATAATACATTTTTGGAAGATATGAAGCAGATAGAAAAAAAGAAATCAAAGAAAGATATTTCCAAGGGAAAGTGAAAAGGAAGTATAGCCATAAAGGGAGACTGTTTTCTCTTTAAAATCTCAGAGCATTGGGAATTGAGAAATACCAGCTAAGATGGGATAAAATAGGAGACTGGGTGGTAAAAACACATTAATTAAAACTCTACATAAGGAAACTCATTGGCCTGAACACAAATCTTTCCCTTAATTTAGGTGCAGAATGACAAGCAGATAAGATTCTAGCTCTGACAATAAATATGTCAACAAATTAACTTAAATCTGTTGTTTTCTCTCAATAAAAAATGAAAAACCTGAGTGTTTTTAGTTTAGGCTGCTATCACAATGTACCATTGGCTTCCCTGATGGCTCAGCAGTAAAGAATCTGCCAGCCAAGCAGGAGACATGAGTTCAATCCTTGGGTTGGGAAGATCTGCTGGAGAAGGAAATGGCAACCCGCTCCAGTATTCTTGCCTGGGAAATCCCATGGACAGAGGAGGCTGGTGGTCTACAGTCCATGGAATCACAAAGGAGACAAGGCTTATTGACCAACAACAACAATGAACCCTAGATTAGGAGACTTATCAACAATGAAAATTTATTTCACAGAGTTCTAGAGGCTGGATGTCTGTGGTTAGGGTGCCAGAATGGGCAGATCCTAGCTAGAATCCTCTTCCAGGTTGTAGACAGCTCTCTGCTCATTGTATCCTCACATGATATAAGGGAGAGCTTAAGAAAGAGCTAGAGAGCTCTCTGGGGTTCCTTTTGTAAGGACACTAACTCTATTCATGAGAACTTCACATGGAAGAATACAAACATTCAGTCTATTGCACTGAGATCAATGATTATTGCATTTTGGTGACCAGAAAGCTGTCTAATTCTTTGCATCAACATCATAAAGCAAAACTACTTGTTAATAAAATGAAAGAATTGGCTATTCTCATTGCCTCCACTTCCTTTCTTGTCATTCTCTCTTGGACCTATTCCATGAAATAGCTTTTGACAGGGTTGTCAAAGGCCTCTATATTTTAAGACCTTATGGTAAGTTCTCGATTTTTCATCTTTTTGTCTCTCCTGTGAGACTTGATTGTTACTCTTTCCTTCTTCCTTGAAATGCCTTTCTTACTTGGATTACAGACTCCAGACTTTGCTGGTTAATTTGCTTCCTACTAGCTGGTCCTTCTCTGTGTCCTCCTCATTGGATTGTTCTCTTACCAACTCCAAAGCAGTGTTGTTTCTCTAAGGTCAGCACTGAACCCTCTTTTTTCTATCTACCCTCTCTCCATAGGTGATCTCATACAGCCCCATCCAACAAACAGAATTGTTTTAAAAACATTTTAAATTATAATAACATTTTGTACTTAATTTATTACACAGTAATTCTTAAGTGAAATATAGGATTAACAAGGGATTGCATATACATGCATTTGTATATCCATTACTATAAACACAGACTTTTAAAATATAAACAGCAGCATCCTGTGAAGGTTGTCTTAAAAACTGCATTTTTGTCATATTTGCTTTTTATAAATATGTTTTAAGCCATTAAAGATCCATCAACATCATTGCTGGTGGTTGCATACTTAATTACTTGGATGTGCCAACATTTATTTAAATAATACTTTGTTATTGTACATTAAAGCTGTACTCAATTTTTCACTATTGTAAACAAACATTTACTAAGTATTCTTATAGCTAAATCTTTATACATCTTAATAACTTATTCATAATAAGTATTTGGAAGCCTAGTTCTTCAAATTAGTTGAGTAAAGACTTTTGCTAAGCTCCTATGAGGAACGTTGATAACCAATTTACATAATTTGTTGTTGTTTAGTCTCTCAGTTGTGTGGGTTGCCATTTCCTTCTCCAACAGATCTTCCTGACCAAAGGATTGAACCCATGTCTCCTGCACTGGCAGGCAGATTCTTTACCACTGAGCCACTAGGTACCCCGATTTATGTAATTGTGTGTGAGTGCATGTGAGCAGTCACCCAGTCATGTCGACTCTTTGAGACCCCATGGACTGTTACCCAGCAGGTTCCTCTGCCCACTGAATTTTCCAAGCAAGAATACTGGAGTGCCATTTCCTTTTCCAATTTACATACTCTGCTGCTGCTGCTGCTGCTGCTGCTGCTGCTAAGTCACTTCAGTCGTGTCGACTCTATGCAACCCCATAGACGGCAGCCCACCAGGCTCCCCCGTCCCTGGGATTCTCCAGGCAAGAACACCGGAGTGGGTTGCCATTTCCTTTTCCAATGCGTGAAAGTGAAAAGTGAAAGTGAGGTCTCTCAGTCGTGTCCGACTCTTAGTGACCCCATGGACTGCAGCCCACCAGACTCCTCCGTCCGTGGGATTTTCCAGGCAAGAGTACTGGAGTGGGGTGCCATTGCCTTCTCCATTACATACTCTACCAGCATGCAAAAGAACTACATCACTAATTTGTAATGCCCAAGTTAATTTTTGATGTTTATTCTTACTACTGTATAAAAAATAAATGTATTTGAAACGAATTTGTGATATTGAGAAGATTAATACTGGAAGGCAAAAAATTTCATCTTCTTGATGAATGATATTCTATTCATTAAAGACAAATTCTTTGCCTCAGAAATTGAAGAGAAGGGCACTTGAAAATTAGTTCTTACTTGAAATTTGAAAAGAACTATATTCAGGAAACAACTCCATCATTTTAATTTTATTATAACTTCCTTTTAATCCTAAATACTCTTTTCATTAAAAAAATATTGATAGGCATTTAAAACTCAGTTTAGCTGCTTTCCTGACATACATTAATTATTTTAGTCATACTGTTAAAAGAAACTTACACTTATGGAATTATCTTTATTAGACTGAAAAATAAGATCTCAAAAACATTTGGCATTTTTAAACAGTGATATTTTTCCATGGTTCATTGAAGTGTGATTTTTGTACAATAAGCTATATATATTTAACAAGTACAATATTGCTTTGATACTTTATAAATCTGTGAAAACATTGCCAAAATTAACATTATAAACATACTGATCACTCCCCCAAAGTTTCTTCACTTCCCCTTGTATTTTTCTCATTTCTTTTCAAACCCCACCCCCCAACTCTCATCCTAAGTGACAACTTATCTGCTGTCACTAAAGGTTATTTTGCACTTTCTACAGTTTGATCGGTGAAGGCGATGGCACCCTACTCCAGTACTCTTGCCTGGAAAATCCCATGAATGGAGGAGCCTGGTGGGCTGCAGTCCATGGGTCGCTAAGTGTCAGACATGACTGAGCGACTTCACTTTGACTTTTCACTTTCATACATTGGAGAAGGAAATGGCAACCCACTCCAGTGTTCTTGCCTGGAGAATCCCAGGGACGGGGGAGCCTGGTGGGCTGCCGTCTACAGGGTCACACAGAGTCGGACATGACTGAAGCAACTTAGCAGCAGCAGCAGAGTTTGATACACATGGAATCATACATTATGCAGTATTTTTTTTTTTTGTCTCACTCCTTTAACTTGCATAATTTTGAAATCATCCATATTGCTACCCCTATAAGTGGCTCATTTCATTTTTTTGTGGGATCTTTGTCAGGTTTTGGTATTAGGGTGATGGTGGCCTCATAGAATGAGTTTGGAAGTTTACCTTCCTCTGCAATTTTCTGGAAGAGTTTGAGCAGGATAGGTGTTAGCTTTTCTATAAATTTTTGGTAGAATTCAACTACAGGCCAATATCACTGACGAACATAGATGCAAAAATCCTTAACAAAATTCTAGCAATCAGAATCCAACAACACATTAAAAAGATCATACACCATGACCAAGTGGGCTTTATCCCAGGGATGCAAGGATTCTTCAATATCCGCAAATCAATCAATGTAATACACCACATTAACAAATTGAAAAATAAAAACCATATGATTAGCTCAATAGATGCAGAGAAAGCCTTTGAAAAAATTCAACATCCATTTATGATAAGAACTCTCCAGAAAGCAGGAATAGAAGGAACATACCTCAACATAATAAAAGCTATATATGACAAGTCCACAGCAAACATTATCCTCAATGGTGAAAAACTGAAAGCATTTCCTCTAAAGTCAGGAACAGGACAAGGGTGCCCACTTTCACCATTACTATTCAACATAGTTTTGGAAGTTTTGGCCACAGCAATCAGAGCAGAAAAAGAAATAAAAGGAATCCAAATTGGAAAAGAAGATGTAAAACTCTCACTATTTGCAGATGACATGGTCCTCTACATAGAAAACCCTAAAGACTCCACCAGAAAATTACTAGAACTAATCAATGATTATAGTAAAGTTGCAGGACATAAAATCAACACACAGAAATCCCTTGCATTCCTATACACTAATAATGAGAAAACAGAAAGAGAAATTAAGGAAACAATTCCATTCACCATTGCAACGGAAAGAATAAAATACTTAGGAATATATCTACCTAAAGAGACTAAAGACCTATATATAGAAAACTATAAAACACTGGTGAAAGAAATCAAAGGGGACACTAATAGATGGAGAAATATATCATGTTCATGGATTGGAAGAATCAATATAGTGAAAATGAGTATGCTACCCAAAGCAATTTATAGATTCAATGCAATCCCTATCAAGCTACCAACGTTATTCTTCACAGACCTAGAACAAATAATTTCACAATTTGTATGGAAATACAAAAAAACCTCAAATAGCCAAAGCTATCTTGAGAAAGAAGAATGGAACTGGAAGAATCAACCTACCTGACTTCAGGCTCTATTACAAAGCCACAGTTATCAAGACAGTATGGTACTGGAACAAAGACAGAAATATTGATCAATGGAACAAAATAGAAAGCCCAGAGATAAATCCACACACATATGGACACCTTATCTTTGACAAAGGAGGCAAGAATATACAATGGATTAAAGACAATCTCTTTAACAAGTGGTGCTGGGAAAACTGGTCAACCACTTGTAAAAGAATGAAACTGTAACACTTTCTAACACCATACACAAAGATAAACTCAAAATGGATTAAAGATCTCAATGTAAGACCAGAGACTATAAAACTCCTAGAGGAGAACATAGGCAAAACACTCTCTGACATACATCACAGCAGGATCCTCTATGACCCACCTCCCAGAATATTGGAAATAAAAGCAAAAATAAACAAATGGGACCTAATTAACCTTAAAAGCTTCTGCACAACAAAGGAAACTATTAGCAAGGTGAAAAGGCAGCCTTCAGAATGGGAGAAAATCATAGCAAATGAAGCAACTGACAAACAACTAATCTCAAAAATATACAAGCAACTCCTACAGTTCAACTCCAGAAAAATAAATGACCCAATCAAAAAATGGGCCAAAGAACTAAATAGACATTTCTCCAAAGAAGACATACAGATGGCTAACAAACACATGAAAAGATGCTCAACATCACTCATTATCAGAGAAATGCAAATCAAAACCACTATGAGGTACCATTTCATGCCAGTCAGAATGGCTGTGATCCAAAAGTCTACAAGCAATAAATGCTGGAGAGGGTGTGGAGAAAAGGGAACCCTCTTACACTGTTGGTGGGAATGCAAACTAGTACAGCCACTATGGAGAACAGTGTGGAGATTCCTTAAAAAACTGGAAATAGAACTGCCTTATGATCCAGCAATCCCACTGCTGGGCATACACACTGAGGAAACCAGAAGGGAAAGAGACACGTGTACCCCAATGTTCATCGCAGCACTGTTTATAATAGCCAGGACATGGAAGCAACCTAGATGCCCATCAGCAGAGGAATGGATAAGAAAGCAGTGGTACATATACACAATGGAGTATTACTCAGCCATTAAAAAGAATACATTTGAATCAGTTCTAAGGAGATGGATGAAACTGGAACCTATTATACAGAGTGAAGTAAGCCAGAAAGAAAAACACCAATACAGTATACTATCACATATATATGGAATTTAGAAAGATGGTAACAATAACCCTGTGTATGAGACAGCAAAAGAGACACTAATGTATAGAACAGTCTTATGGACTCTGTGGGAGAGGGAGAGGGTGGGGAGATTTGGGAGAATGGCATTGAAACATGTATAATATCATGTATGAAACGAGTCGCCAGTCCAGGTTCGATGCACGATACTGGATGCTTGGGGCTGGTGCACTGGGATGATCCAGAGGGAGGGAATGGGGAGGGAGGAGGGAGGAGGGTTCAGGATGGGGAACACAGGTATGCCTGTGGCGGATTCATTTCGATGTTTGGCAAAACTAATACAATATTGTAAAGTTTAAAAATAAAATAAAATTAAAAAAAAAATGGCTCATTTCATTATCTTATACAATCTATCCTCAAGTAATATTATACTCTTTCCTATACAAGAATCTGACAAGTGTACTTTAATTTTTTTACTTACACATATTTAGAAACTTCACATGACATTGAAATTTTATGTTTAAACTGTTGCATATTTTAAATAAATTTAAATAAAAGGAAAATATTTTATATTTACATATTGGTTACCATTTGATGTTCTATATTTCTTTGTGTAGATCAATATTTCTTTCTCATAAAATTTTCCTACTGTCTGAAAAAACTATCTTTTATTTCTTATAATGTAAGTCAGCTGATGATGAATTAGATTAGATTTTGTTGTTGTTGTTCAGTCACTAAGTTGTGTACAACTCTTTGAGACCCCATGGACTTCAGTACACCAGGCTTCCCTGTCCTTCACTATCTCCCAGAGTTTGCTCAAACTCATGTCCATTGAGTCCATGATGCCATCCAACCATCTGTCACCTCCTTCTCCTGCCCTTATCTTTCCAGAATCAGGGTCTTTTCCAATGAGTCAGCTCTTCTCATCAGGTGGCCAAGGTATTGGAGCTTCAGCTTCAGCATCAGTTCTCCCAGTGAACATTCAAGGTTAATTTCCTTTAGGATTGACTGGTTTGATCTCCATGATGTTCAACAGACTCTCAAGAGTCTTCTTTAGCACCACAATTTGAAAGCATCAGTTCTTCAGCACTCAGCCTTCTTTATGGTCCAACTCTCACATCCATACATGACTGCTGGAAAAACTATAGCTTTGACTATACAGTCCTTTGTCAGCAAAGTGATGTCTCTGCTTTTTGATATTCTGTATAGTTTTCTCATAGCTTTTCTTCTAAGGAGCAAGCATCTTTTACCTTCATGGTAGCAATCACCATTCGCAGTGATTTTGGAGCCCAAGAAAATAAAATCTACCACAGTTTCTACCTTTTCCCCATCTATTTGTCATGAATTGATAGGACTAGATGCCATGATCTTAGTGTTTTGAATGTTTACTTTTAAGCCAGCTTTTTAACTCTCCTCTTTTTTCTTTTTTCCTTTTTCATCCTGATCAAGCTTCCCAGGTGGTGCTAGTGGTAAAAGAACCCACCTGGAAATGAAGGAGATGTAAGAGAGAAAGTTCAATCCCTGAGTCAGGACGATCCCCTGTAGGAGGGCATGGCGACTCAGACCAGTATTCTTGACTGGAGAATCGCGTGGACAGTCTTGCCTTGTGAGCTATGGTCCATAAGGTCCCAAAGAGTAGGACATGACTGAAATGACTTAGCACACACACACACGCTGGGAGAGGATTAAGATTACAAGAGTGATATTATGAAGTGTATGAGCTAAATAAAATGCAGGTATGCTGAGGCTCTACAGAAATTTAGATTTTGAATCCTTACAAAAGTCTTTATTTCAATTTCATTTTTGAAAGATATTTCTTTTAAGTATAGATACAGGTTGTCATTTTTTTAATAATTTGAAAGATTTTGATTTACCACCTTCTAATGTTTTTCCCATTAAAAGTATACTGCCCTCTTTGATTTTTGTGCATGTAATATAACCTTTTCCTAAAGCTGGCTTTAAATTTTTCTCACTATCATCAGTTGTATCAATTTGTTTATGATATTTCTTGGTGTAGTTTTGTTTCTTGTGCTTAACTTTTGTTGGGATTTGTAGTTTATAGTTTTGATACCCCTTGTGCTTCAACTATTCCAAAATTATACCTATTACTCCTCATAAAGTGTCCTATAGCTCGTTGAGTAAACTATTCCTTACTTAAAATTTTTACTTTCTAGTGATGTTAATTATATGATGGGAGTGTCTAAAATTGTCTTACTGTCATAAAATACTGTTTTCATTGTGTCACTCTCCACTTCAAAATCCATAATGGCTTCTCTTGCTCACAAAGTTAAACATAAACACAAGCCAATAAAAGTAGTTGTATAAAGAACTAAAACAATGTTTATTGTTTACAGCTTTCTTATTCTAACTTGATGGAAGTAGATACTTAATGTAGAGGACTGGATAGAGTATGTAGCCTTTATTTACTCATTCATGAATAATGTTACTCTAAAACATAAAATTTTTATACAAATTTTACAAGAAGTTCTGAGTTATATTCTCTGAATACAATCTGGACTTCAGATAATCTAAGTGGCTGGCATATGAAAGAATATTAACCTCTACAAATGTAAAACTTAAAGACTCTAACCAAGGCATTAGACTAAATAGTTGATCACCTCACTTAAGTGTAGAGTGGGAAACTGTTTTAATCTACAAGTATAAAGCCATCATTCCTTAAGCATTTACAATATGAGTTGTGATATTTTTCCATAATGTTTTCATATATTTGTAGACTTGTGCCCTCTTTATAAAGACCACATATAAACGCTTATAGAGGGGTCAAACTCATACTTATCACTTCTTTTAACATTTTACAAAATAGAAGAAATTTTACATAACAGTTTTTGTTGGAGGTATATTAATTTCTTTATTAGAGGACAGTAGAATATTAGAAAATGAAAAAAGTTAATGTGGATTAAACTCTTTAGTAAACATCTCAGAAAAAAACATTTTAAACTTAAAAATTCATAGAATTTTAGCAAACAGGGAAGCTGTAAATAGTGCTTTCACAAAAGTAAAATTACTAAATTCATAGTTTAGCTCTTTATTAGTCTTTATATTATTCCTGGAGCCGGGTTTCAATATACTCTAATTATGTCTTAATGACTAATTCTTTATGCAGAGTTGTTTTAGAATTTTCTCTGACTTACTCAGGATATGCCTGTCCTTTTTATGTAATAGTGAAATCAGCAAAGTCAGTACCTTTCAATAAGTCTACTGGATGAACTGCATTTAATCAATCCTAGTCAAGATTACCTGGAGACGGCACTGGCGACCCACTCCAGTACCCTTGCCTGGAAACTCCCTTGGACAGAGGAGCCTGGTGGGCTGCAGTCCATCGGGTCATGAAGAGTTGGACGTGACTGACGTGACTTAGCAACAGCAGTAGCAGCAGTCAAGATTACCATTAGCAAGTATTTCATCCAGTTATTTCCATAATAGTGCTGTATAATGAACCACTCGTATACTCTTCAGTGTCCTAAAATAAAAATCATTTTTCCATGCTCACCAATCTTCAGGATGGCTGGAGGTCAAGATTTAGGCTGGTTCTGACCGAGCCTCACACTAAATTTCAGGTTGAGTTTAGAACTATTCTACATGCTTCTAGTCCTCATTTTTGTACTCCTTTTCCATCTCATTAACAAGTTAATAGAGGCAGATGAAATCTGCTCAGTGGTATACTAGATTATTCTCTTCACCACCGGAAATGGGTTTTAGAGGTAGTTGTGATATTCTTCCAGAGGTGTGCGAAGAGTTGTATAATTTTACCTGAGAATTTCCCAAGCGGCTCCACATGGTCTTTTACTATATCCCTCTATGTCGCCTAAGCCTTTGCCAGGAGACTATACACAAAGCAAGACTACCTTTCTTGGGATACTTGATAACTTTATGTATTGCAGCATATTGTTTTCTATAAGCCAAATATCTTAACACTTTAATAGTCAGAGCCTTCCCAGTTAAGTTAAAGCTGAAGCCTTTATCCAAGAAGAAACATGCCAAACTTTATAGCCTATAAGAAAATCTACCTTAGAATATCTCATTTTAAGACTGAAATTCTCAGATACCTGTTAGCAATATAAAACAGAACCTTTTTTTTATTATTTGGATGAGAGAATAATAAACAGTAATAAATAATGGTTTGGAGTTTAGTGGCTTATCAATACCTGACTGAACTCATTAAGCAATCTGTCTTCAGTCTTATTTAGTGCTATGAAGTCACCTAATAGCTAATAAACCTGAAAACAAATGTAGGAGCACTACTGCTCATTTATTTTTCTCCAGCCACATCATTAGTAAAACATTTCTTCTTTTATAAGAATATTTTTATAAATCAAAATCATATTTGGGCCATTACTGCTTGAGCTTCTTTGGAACAATTACGTACTCTGACAGTTTTAGGTAGTCATGTTCCATATGAACACTGCTGTATAAAAATATAGGAAATTTGAGGTTCTTGTGCATGTTTTGCTATTTCTTAAAAAAAAAAGGAATGGAAAATAAGTATTTTGCAAACTTGCCTAATATAAAAATCTGCCCTCTGGCATTGGCCTATATATTGTCCTGCTCAGAGATCTTGCCTGGTGCCATACAAGAATGCAGACATACTAACTCCTATAATTGTGGCTGACACTTGAAGATAGTCAAAGCTTTTTTGGAATATAGTAATTTAAGAGCCTTGAATAACAGAAACATGGAGAGGCCTTGGGGAGAGAATAAGGAGCACACATTGTCCTGGGAATGGCAAAGCTCTCTTCTGCTCCAGTCATTTAATTGCTCTCCATGAATCCCCAGTTCCCTGCCTTTGTCAGGATCCCTCTACATGATGATTCATAATTCCTCCAAGAGTGAATTTTGAAAACACATTTTCAGTTTTGCAGGGTCTATCATTCTCTATAGCTTATTATTTATTTTATTTCTAAGTTTTGCCTTTTCCTGAAGGAAAACCATATATACTAGCACACTAGAATATTTTGACCAGACTAGAGTGACTCAGATTTATTTGAACAATGTCAAATGTTTTGTTTTTTTTTAGTCCACATTAAAATATTGTAATAAAATAGATAAAATATAAGAAAACTGGATTTGATTCTCTCTGATATTGCTATATTTCCAAAAAGTCTCCAAATAAAGTTGTGACTTTATACAGAAATTGAGAGCATTCCTATTGGATTTTAATAGTCATGAATGTCTGTATTTATCTGTAGTTGAAGTAATGTCTAAGCTCTTAAGACTTACACACACATGTCTTCATTCACATGGAGTATTACTCAGCCATTAAAAAGAATACATTTGAATCAGTTCTAAGGAGATGGATGAAACTGGAACCTATTATACAGAGTGAAGTAAGCCAGAAAGAAAAACACCAATACAGTATACTAGTGCATATATATGGAATTTAGAAAGATGGTAACAATAACCCTGTGTACGAGACAGCAAAAGAGACACTGATGTATAGATCAGTCTTATGGACTCTGTGGGAGAGGGAGAGGGTGGGGAGATTTGGGAGAATAGCAGTGAAACATGTATAATACCATGTATGAAACGAGTCGCCAGTCCAGGTTCGATGCACGATACTGGATGCTTGGGGCTGGTGCACTGGGACGACCCAGAGGGAGGGTATGGGGACGGAGGAGGGAGGAGGGTTCAGGATGGGGAACACAGGTATAAAACAAACAAACAAACAAAAAAACACAACAAATGTTTATTGAGTGCTTGCTGTGTTTCAGGCACTGGTACTAGATATGAGAAACATAATTTAAAAGAGTGATATTTCTCATTTTAAAAGGAAAAGAAATAAGGAAAAAGACAAAAAAGCAGACAAGAATGGGATGAGATAAGCTAACATATTCTGACTGACACACACTGATGAACTGTGAGGATTATTCTGGCTTCAAAATCACTGAGACCCTGTTGGCACTTGGCTTTGACCCAGCTCTGGCCTAGCACAGTCTACTCTCCCATGTTAAATCCCTCCTCTCTGACTACCACAAGGCAAAGCACTTGGCCTGGTAACCCCTCTGGCCACAGGTTAAGTTGCAGTGCAGACCTAGTGACTGAGAGCTAGAACGAAGGAAGTGGACGGTTCTCAGATGCATCGGCTAAACTGCTGTAGTGGCATGACTGCCAGCACAGTGCTCATCTGAGCTGTGCTGATGGCCTGGGAGAGATCAAGGGACTCAGCCCCGCGCCACAGTACAGTGCATCTGATGCCGAAAACCAGCATCGTTTCACATTCTTGGGACATGTATCTTGCGTAGGTGTACATATTTAGAAAGGGACCCCAGAGATTTATCCTTGAAATAGTAATTGACAGAAAAATGTAGATATTTTAAAGTGCTATCTTTAAGTTTATAGAATTTTTTATCCTTTCAGATTAAAAAGTATTTAGGGACCTCTCTAACGCTATCACATAGAATAAATAAATTTCAGTTAAAATAGGAGTATTAATACCTTAATATTATCTTTAGCTAGAAGGGAGATTACTTCACTCAGATACCCAAAGGTTAAAAGACTTCAACTCATAGGTCACTTGGAATTTCCCACATAGGAGGTTGAGAAAGATATTTAATATTGTACTTGGTCTTCGCAGCACTTTCAAGAATAAATCACTAGCAAGAATTCTCCTTTCTGTCATATTGGGTTACCTCACAAGTCAGTCCAAATGCCAATGCTTTTTCCTTTGATTTTTTCCAAAGTATTAATAATATATGATTATACACTTCTGAATTATATTTCTCTTAGTCTTAAAAAAGTAAACCTAATTTTAAGGTATTGCTTTTATATTAAAGACAGGTTAATCATAATGATTGTTAGAACTAGGGATCTGAAGAACCAACTTTTCTACAACATTTTTGTAAAAAAGCATCTCTTGGCTTGGGAATGGGCCTGGAATTCCTATATACAGTCAGTGTAAAAAACTGAGATATAGTTCCTCCAAGCAACTTTCAGTCCAGATATATGCCACAGATCCTCAGTAAGAGTTTAAATAATTTTAGAAATGGCACTAAAATTAGGTGATGGCAATTGTTAAGATACAACCTTTCAATTATTAAGACAAAACTTTGAAAATAGATTTTCCCCCATTATCTTAATAGTCTGGTGTCATATGTAATTCAGAGAAGTTAACTCTACAAGCTGAGCCTCGAAGAATTGATGCTTTTGAACTGTGGTGTTGGAGAAGACTCTTGAGAGTCCCTTGAACTGCAAGGAAATCCAACCAGTCTATTCTAAAGGAGATCAGTCCTGGGTATTCTTTGGAAGGACTGATGCTAAAGCTGAAACTCCAATACTTTGGCCACCTCATATGAAGAGCTGACTCATTGGAAAAGGCTCTAATGCTGGGAGGGATTAGATGGGCAGGAGGAGAAGGAGACAACAGAGGATGAGATGGCTGGATGGCATCACCAACTCGATGGACATGAGTTTGAGTGAACTCTGGGAGTTGATGATGGACAGGGAGGCCTGGCATGCTGTAATTCATGGGGTCGCAAAGAGTTGGACATGACTGAGCAACTGAACTGAACTCTACAAGGAAACACACTGAACTCATGTATTCTATCAAGAAAGTAAATAATAACACTTGCAAATTTCTTGAAACCCTGAAATAAGTCAAGGGAAAATAAATAAGTTATGACCCATGAGTTGAATCTTTTACTAATATTTCTACTTTTTGAAAGAATGGCATTGTACTATTGAATGATTACCCTCTTACAGGAAGAAAATGTTTAATAGCATCATAATTAAAATATACCTGTTGGTTATAAATTTACATATAATGTTACAGTAGTCAGTGGACAAGAACTATTCAGGCAGAGATTCTACCTTCGAAGAGTTTAAAATCAGAACTGATGACACAAACTTGAATAAATAAGTGTCAGTCATATAACACAATAACTGAAAAGAAGTAGATATTAAAATATGATCAAAAACTCATCTAAAGAGACTCAGTGACATATGGTGGGAGTTATAAAAAGTTTCAGTGAAACGTACCAGAAGAATGGGGACAAAATGTGTCAGCTCTCTTCTGATCACTACTCAAAGACTTCCGGGAAGATGCAGGCCTTTCAGAGAGCTCAGGTTGGGGCAAACTGACAGGATAGGCTTCTCTGTGATCACAGAGTTATGGGACTGGCTGGAACTGGGATGGGAATTGTGAGTGACATAACAGGATGGAGGACAGTGGAGAGACTGTGACTGAAGTTATGGGAACATGCACAGCAAAATAGGCAACAGGGCTGAAAGGGGCCAAAGAAGCTCTAGCACTTAAAACCAAAATGTAGCTTTCTAGACCAAGGCAAAGTCAATGTCACTCTTAGTTTTGACTTAAGGAACTGAATTAGAAATAAACAAACCTGAGAATTATTCACTAAGGAATTCCCATTTGGACAGTTTCTATTTCATAACCACAAGTTTCAGTGTGCAAAACATATGAACTAAAGGCAGAACAATGCTCAATATATGAGGTATGCAGAAATGATTCTCGTAAGCAAACAGAAAAATGCAAGAAATCATAAAATGATAATTTTGTACCCACTTATTCAGGAATTCCTCTTGAAAGTGAAGAACAATAGGATTTAATTATGATAGAAAAATGCTAAGCATTTATTTATTTGGTTGGTGGACTGTTTATTTATAGCTCTGTTATCCACATCTTCTAAATATTTATTAGAAATACTGAACTAATCCTGCACCTAATTCAAACATAAAGTAAACTATCCCATTCTTGTCTATCTCCCTCTTAAACACATTTCAAGTCATTGTGAGCTTTTTAGGTGAACTGACATTTGAGACTTGAAGAATAATGAGTTTTCTATTCTGTAAAGATTTTTAGAGGGAAAAAGGCAAAAAACAAAAGAAGAAAAGATAAAGTCATATCTATTCATTCCCTAGAACATCAAATAATTTTCCTGGAATATAATATTGTTATATTTCTTTTTCCACAGTGGTCTTCTTTCATGCACACACACACAAACTCTAATCAATGAAAAACCAAGTCAGGTTGGCTTTCATGTGATGTAGATCACCCATTACAACAGGCCACAACTATCCCCTCTTTTATCTCACGACAAGAGATCCTTAAAGTATTATAGCTACTGGTTTGGGCCTTGAAAAGGCAAAACAACAAAATAGCAAAACACAAAATAAAACAAAAATAAGGGAAGAGAAATAAAAACAGAAAAAGAGAATCCTGACCACTTGAATATATTTGTATTCAAGCTTGCTTGTTTAGGGAACTAAATACATATGTTCCTGAAGTTATAAGTAAAAATGGGAGGCAGAGCTGGAAATAGTCACTATTCAAATTAAAGATAATTCTATTTTTAAAAACCTGATGGCTAGAACACAGTTTATCATTTGAAAGAGACTAAGATTGCTTGTTTGATTTTTTTTTAAATAAACACTGAATTTCAAGGGGAGGGTGGATTATTTGACCAAGGTGGTGAAACAGGTGAACAGTGGTTGATGAGCACTAGTTGTATTATGAATGCCATGGCGCTGAATTCAGGAAATATTTGCACCTCCTTTTCCTATTCCCTTTTTCTTTTAGTCTTTGATGGATATATAATAATTATATTTTATAAGAATGCCAGTGGTGACGGAAGTGCTTCTCCTAATGCAGAGGCTGTAAAGCTATCAGAAGAGCTTTAAGCAAATGTTATCTGTTTTACAGAAGAAATCAATTACCCGCAGATTGCTTAAACCAGTGACAGGCATGGTAAGGAATAAAATGTGTTAAGTAGAAAAGTTACAGCCATCAACATGTAAGGAATTACATGATATATGAAAGCAATCACTTGTTCAATTTACCTTCAAAACTAAAACAAGTTCTTCTGCATTGGAAATAAACATGAACCTCTCTCTGAAAAGGGACCAATTTCCAACTCAATGGAAAAAGTACTGTATAAATTTAAGCCAGCAATTGTGCTATTAGGAACACACAACCAGGTTTTCAGAGATAAAGTATGTGAACTATTTAACATACTTATTTCAAAGTAGGCATCAGTTTGTCTTCATCTTCCTGCAATTCAGCATTATGTAATTTTCCAGATATGCCTGGAATAAAAGGAGTCTGCTGGAAAATACTCCACACTTTAAAACATTCCTTATGTTTTTTTTTTTTTTTATCAAACTGCAAAGGATTTTCCTTAATTAAAATATCTTTGGTATATTTAAGATTTGATACTCATTATTCTCTGTTGATAACACATCTTATTATCTCTATTAGCAAGACAAAATTCAGAAGTGGCTCTTTCTTTCCTGTTTAAGGAAGAAAAATAAATGTTTCAAAGAGGCTCTGACAGTTCTCATGGAGGACATTATGGTTCAAAATGCTCATCAAAGCTGTTAATTACCCAGGTGGATTTGGCATCTTGCTTGTGAAACAAGGTCACTATTTTTAGTTCTTAGATCCTATCAGTCATTTAGGAATTTTGGAGGAAATTTTGCCTTGAATCATTTAATTTTTGAAACAAATTAATTCAAATCACATGTAACATAAAAAGTGATTTCTTAATATTGGAAAACAGGAACCATTTTACCAGATGTGCCATTAGAGACATTAGAGCATAACCATCATGTTTCTGTGAGTGTCATTGTGTGCAGTGACAGCCATGAGACAGATACCTGCCTAATGAAGAACTTATGTTTTTCTCTTTACTTTCTTCTTTTTTTATACAGGGAAGTGTTTAGAAGGATTTTCTCACATGATCTTTTAATAGAATCAGGAGTAATATACCAGCTGGTGCATATCATTCTTTTACAATATTTTGAGGGAGAATTCTACATCAATTTAATTTTCTTGGGAATAAAATATGTATATTCAGATTTCATGCAAGTCAATTGTCCTTAATGGACACATGTTAATGATAAATTCAAAGCACTACATTTCTGGAACATTTGTAAGTTAAAATTTTTAGAGTCATATTAGTAGTTTTTTTTTTTTTTTTACCCACTCTGACACAGAAAGGAATATTGTGAAAATTCCCAAATGAAAGACAATGCAGCTAATGCTTTTCTCTCTGCAAAATTATCAGGTTGATATAATGCTGATGTCCTACTGATTACTCACCACAGACCTTCCAGCAGGATCATGCATTGTTAAAATATGAACTTGAAGCTAAAATATTAAATATGCATTTCCTCCTCCTATAGGACATGTTGAAATGCCACATGCTGTTGGTGAGAATGACCCATGAGTGTTGGATTTTTCTTCCTCTTCTTTTCTAGAAACAGTTAGTGTGGCGTGCAGTGAACCAAATCAACACTGTGATTCAAGCTGTCCCTGTAGCTTCTTGGCAAAAGAAAGGATAAACTATAAAAACTCCCCTCCTACAGCTCTCAGCTCTTGCTTCCCACACTTTAACATCTTCTGTCACCTCTGGCGCTGTTACTGACCCATGCTAAGCTAAACTAAAGGATGATAAGTTTGCTGCCTTTGCCCTTGTCCTGAGGGGCTGCACATTATCCTATCAAGTATCAGTAGCCATTTCTGTGGGATATTTGTCACCCCACGAAGGCCTTTGGAACAAATGAAATGGGCAGCGAATTACAAAATGTCATTCTCTAAAGGAAATGGATGAAGGCTTTTGTTCTCCAGTAATAAATAGATGCCATAGGCTTATAACACTATTTTTATATTAAATTTGACAGGGTTACTATTTCTAGTTCATTAAAGGAACAGCTTGAAAACTATTTCTTTCTGTACTTTAAAAAATAATGTTGTTTCCCTCAACAATAAACAATATATAAATATAAACCGTACCTGGCAATAGACCATAGAAATCAGAGATCATGATTCATTTCATGTTGCTTTTGCTAATAATTGTTTTAAGAATGTACAAAAAATGATTTTAAGGACAGATTTTTAAATTATAAATGGATTATGTGAGAGGTGTCTATGAATGGATTTTTAAAAGTCTGATTTATATCTATTTCTCCTTTATAAATCACAAACATATTATTTCCTTTTCTTACTTTTCTCACACATTATAGTTTTATAGGGCATCATGATAAATATGCCATAGACAAAGGTCAAGTAAAGAATAATAAGTCAATTCCTTAAATGAAAACTTCAAAATAAATCCCCTGGGTTTAACAGCAGTATACAGGGGTCAAAATGGCAATGTCCCAGACTAGAGAATAAAATGTGCTATATCTTTGAGCCTCAGCACATTTGTTAAATGGGTATATTTGGACTAATGTACTTAGATGTCCTAGAACTTAAAAAATACATACAATACATGATAATAAATTAAATAACACCATGTATTTTTAGATAGACTTGGGTTGGGTGGTTTATCAGGCTTAGCTGAGTAGCAATGGTAATTAGCTGTTTTTAGTATAATAGGTATATTTCTTCTATAGACTTATATAACCAAGGATTTTAGAATTGAGCTACCTCTTTCTTAATAAGCTTATTTTGTGGAGCAAAATTTGTAAGATAAGGTAGTGAAAATAATGCAAGATAATTTTTTATGTGACATTAATATTTTGATAAAGACAATAATTGTAATATGCTCTTTGTGAACATTAAGAGTGAAATACATCATTTGGGTTTATCTTCAGATTTTCTGAGTCTCCATCTAAATTCTAGGGGTAGACTATTTTGCATATCTTAAGTTTAGTTTACTGCAATGTATATCAATATTTTGACAGAACTGATGAGTAAAATCAGGAAAAACTGGGAAAACCGATTGTAATTTTCAATCAGGTCAAAGTCATCATTTCTTGGAGACAAGTGAATTAAAAATTTCATCTATATCTTATGCATCATCAGCAAACATCTGCCTTATTTTATATGTTTTATTTCTCTTTGTTTCTTAACAAGGCAATAACATACCTGACTTTTGAACTCCCTAACTGTATGAGCTATGATAGGGCACTACGGGAGCAAAAGGTTCTTAAAAGAATACCTAAGCGTTTCAGTCCACATACATTCATTCAGTGTGTGCCAAAGCTCCAAGGTACTAATGCACGATTTAATCTCGAGATGGATCACTGTCATCTTGACTCCTATTTACTGCTGTAAGCCACCCAATACTTATCCTGTAGAGTCCTTTTTTCTGACAAGTTAGTCTCCATTGTGTGCAATGAAGAACTCCTTATCTTTAAACACTTAAAAATTTCTTGACTAAACCTAGCTGGTGTCTCTTGAACATAAGGGAGGAGAAGGTGAAAACACAAATGAAGAAAACCAGAAGTATTATTTTTCTCTCCAAATGAAAAATGATGACTAATATTCCCCATCTTTGTATCACCAATAGCATAGACAGGTTAAACAGAAGCATTGTAGATAAAATGATTTTCATTAATAGAAAAATTGTTAAAAACATTACAGTAGGATACTCAAAAAGTTGAGTAATTTGTTTTTCTGTTGATGTTTAAAAAAGAAATAGAACAGATTTCATTGTATTGAATTCTATTTTGTTCTGTCCCATCCAAAGGAATTGAAGTGTAGACTATATGAAAGAAATCATTTCATCATCTAGGATACTTATTGTTTAAAATGTGGCTTCTATCTTTATCTGACTTCCCAAATGGAGACACTTCTTAAAAGCTATCAGTGTTCTCTTAATTACCAAATATAAAGTCCATTTAAAATTGATTAATCTCTCTGATTTCTAACATTTAATTTAGTCAACAGGTATAAATGTGAGCTTCTTATGTCCCAAAATATCTTCCTACTGATTCCTCACTGTTACACTCTAAGAAGCAGTTATTGTAAGCCCAAAGAAGACCATAATCAGTGATATTATGAGAAAGACCATAGGAAAGGGTGCTATATTTTCTCCTAAGAGGAAAGAAAAATGGTAACAAGAGGCAGAAAGAAATAAGTTCCCCTACGTACTGGTGAAGGGGGCTTCCCAGGTGTCGCTAGTGGTAAAGAACCCGCCTGCTTTTGTAGGAGGTATAAGAGATGCAGGTTCAATCCCTGGATTGGGAAGATCCCCTGAAGGAGGGCATGGCAATCCACTCCAGGGTTCTTGCCTAGAGAACTTCACGGACAGAGGAGCCTGGCGGGCTACAGTCCATAGGATCGCAAAGAGTTGGACGCGACTGAAGTGACTTGGCATGCATGCACTTACTGGTGAAACTGAGATTGTTTTTGCCAAAGTTGAACCAGGGGCTTAAAGAAAGAAAAGCAAATAAAAACTAAAGATACTACTAGCAACTTGGCAGCTGTGGGCCCTACCAGATTAAGAGAAAGACAGACAGGTGTGTGTCTGCTTCAATGTCATGGTAACCTAATGGAAAGATGCTCAAACACACAGTCGTGCCAATCCCATGGACAGGGTGATTGGTACTCAAGAATGCAGAATTTGGCAGAACAAGGTAGTGGTGGAGGGGATGCAGTTTATTTAAGCAGTCCTTTTGATAATTTATTGAATGAGTGATTTTTGGATATTGAATGATGGGGGCTTCCCTGGTAGCACAGCTGATAAAGAATCTGCCTGCAATATGGGAGACCTGGGTTTGATCCCTGGATTGGGAAGATCCCCTCAAGAAGGGAATGGCTACTCACTTCAGTATTCTGGCCTGCAAAATCCCATTGATTATACAGTCATGTATAGTCAAAAAGTCAGACACAACTGAATGACTTTCACTTTCAATGTTAATATTGAAAGATATAGTGAATTACATTAAGTTATTCTAGGTAAAAATGCCTATTTTTATATACCTGTGAAGAAAGAGGGCAGAAAAAATTATGTGAATCTGGACATAGTTTATAAAATCATTTAGGAAATTTGCCCCCCAAATGCCAGACTATTTATATTAGAGGCACTTGGAGTATTTGAATATTTAATTTGACTAAATCTAACCAGGGACTCATCACTGTAAGAGAGAGAAAAATATTTGAAAAGCATATGAAAAGAAAACATAAGAAAACTGAGCTTGAAGAACTAAATTTTCTGGAATAATCAAGTCTAAAGCAGAAAATAAATTTCTTTTTTTTTTTTTTCTTTAACAAATTAGAAGCATGGTAGGTAATAGAAGTTTCCTATAGTAGAAAAGTGTTAAAACATTGTGGTAGGCTACTCAAATAATTTAATTTCTTTTTGTGTTGATCTTTTAAAAAAGAGTAAAACGTGTTCTGTTTAGTCCGCTCTCTTCTATCCCATTACATGCATCTCTCTCTTCAATTTCTGCTCAGTCAGTTGGCAAGCACTCTTGATTTTGGCCTACCGTCCAAATGTAATTTTCTACCATCCAAATATAATTTTAAATTTCCATTACTTCTATCCTAGTTTGGACCTTCATGATCTCTCTCTTATGTAGATTGCTGCCACGTAAAAACGAAACCCCCAGATTTTTAGGATCAGTGAGGCTTACCTTTATTCTTCCTCCATCTCTATTGTACTGTACTGTATTAAAAAGGAGGCTTTGTAAATCACTTTGCTTCACCCCCCCAAAGCCGGGAAGCAGTCTAATACAGGATTGTGTGTATGTTTAGTCACTCAGTCATGTCCAGCTCTTGGAAACCCCATGGACTGCAGCCCCCTGGCTCTTCTTTCCATGGGGATTATCCAGGCAAGAATGCTGGAGTGGGCTGCCATGCCCTCCTCCAGGGGCTCTTCCCAACTTAGGGATCAAGCCCAGGTCTCCTGCATTGCAAGTGGATTCTTTACCACCTGAGCCACCAGGAAAGACCAAGAATACTGGAGTGGGTTGCCATGCCCTTCTCCAGGGGATCTTCCCGACACAGGAATTGAACCAGGGGCTTCTTTGCATTGCAGGCGGATGCTCTACCAGCTGAAATACAAGGGAAGCCCAATACAGGATCACACTGCTGCATCTCTCACCTGCTCAGTGAACCTGGCCAGGGTGCTTCAAACCTCCAAGACCCAGTTGCCTCATTCAGAAAAGCAAGACTAATAATAGCTGATATTTTGAAAGCACTTGATTTTTTTTGCAAAGTTTTCCCAAGCTGTTTGTCACAGTATGTTCCCTTCCAAGATAGAGACTTTTGGTAGGTGTGCTTTCTAATAATACCTAAATAATATGAATGTGGAATATGTTTATCTTTTGAATATGTATTAATAATATTTAAAAGATTATTTACAAGATAATTTCTTTTGTTCATAAAAATTACTGTATATGATAATTTAATCACCTGAAATTGATACATGTATGTATAACTATGTTCAGAGAAGGCGATGGCACCCCACTCCAGTATTCTTGCCTGGAAAATCCCATGGACAGAGGAGCCTGGTAGGCTGCAGTCCATGGGGTCACTCAGAGTCAGACACGAATGAAGCGACTTAGCAGTAGCAGCAGTATAACTATGTTAGTGCAAGTGGTTTAAAATCATATGTATTGAAATGTTTCAAGGTGATTTTTTCTACAAATATTTTCTAAAAAGATAGGAACAATCAGTGGTTGTGAAATCTGAGACCAGTTTTGACTAAGACACTCAAGGATTAATGAGATACTCTAAACCTGAGACCAGTTTTGACTAAGACACTCAAGGATTAATGAGATACTCTAAACCTAGATCTTTAAATGCCTTTTTTAATAGCAGTATTAATATATTTTTTGTCTAGAACACAATAACTAGCACATTTACTCATTTCTGGGGACTAATTGTGAAGGGTGATTTTCATTACCATCTTAATTTTCAGATGATAATATTAAAATTGAATCACAAACTTGCACTGTTAACATCTAGTAAAATGAAATGTAATTTAAAGCTATAATGCACTATTTTAAAAGGGAAATAAACTACTGCTTTTAAATGGCTCAGCTTATATTGATAAAAGTTGGTGCACATAACTAATATTTTTAAAGTTTACTTTCCAAATTTAACTTTGAGCTGTCACAAAGCAACTATTGCTGGTTAAAAATTGCTTTGCAAAATCAGCCATAAAATGCGTATTATATATACATTTAATATAAAGAGAATTCTTCAAATCATAATATATTAATTAGCTACATGATATAGCAAGCCATGATCAGATTACTTATTGAATTAATTTAACTTGCACAGTGGCAGCTAATTTAAAGGAAGCATTTTCTTTTCAAGCTTGTTTTTAGAAATTGTTAGGTAAAAGCTATTAGTCTAGAATTTTAAAACAAACTTTCTTCTTCCCTTTCTCTCTTTCACAGGGACAATTTGTGATAACTTCTACTTTTGGTGGATAGAGACAGAAATATTTTTAAAATGATAATAAAACTAGATGATGAAAACCCACTGGAAGAGGAAATTCAATTCTAGTTTCTAAGATTAGCATCAGATTTTCATCTCTTTATGCCCTTTTAGGATCCTTTTGAAATCAGTGGGTGATCTATGCATCAGGGTGAGAAAGCACATCTTCATTGTGCTGCTGGGATATACTCAGAACAAACAGATGAAAACTGAATCTTACTGCCCACAGGCCTCCATATTTGCTTCTATACTCATACATTCTGAAGAAGCAAATATTCTGCTCGTCCCTAAGTAGGAGATCAGAGAGAAAACAAAGAAATAAATGACCTTGATCCAAAGAATAAAGTGGGACTTATAGTAACAACTTTAGCCTAAGAAACAAAAACACAGGTCACCCAAACCACTCCCACCATCTGAGAGAAGCATTTATGCATACTTTGTAGATAAGGATCTAATTCTAGTTAATGTATTCAGGAATAATGAAACATTAATTTTACTCTGGTTTAAATTTTTATTCTCTTAACTAGAAAATGTTACCTTATGATCCTCAGTTTAATAGAAATGATTTAAACTTCATATATATACGTTTTCCCTCTCTGTTTTGTACTTTGTACTATAATAGGGATATACAAAGTATTTTAGAATAAATTATACAAATAAAAGCATGAGATTCAGAATTGTAGATAGAAACACTTTCACTGAGTGACCTGTTTTTTCCCATGTTGGAGTTATTGTTTCAAGTTCATACTTTGATGTGGGATATAGAAAATATTCAAAATAAACAAAATGAATGAAATAATAACAAAAGAGCTGTAAAATAAATCTGAACAAGAAACAGGCTGATATTCCCATGTGACTTTTGAAATAAACTAACTTTATTAAAAAATTTTAAATAATATATTCTAGAATGTTTTCAAAAGTGATAGCATCCTTGAAATTATTATATACCCATGTAAAGTGGAGGCTCTCATCTACAGGTTTAAATATAAAACAGGACATTATAGTCAGCCTTACATACATATTTAGATGATTAACTGCTTAAGAGGGTGTTATCTTCCACATTCTTTTAACAGAACATGTCTTACTTTTTTCATTTTCTATTTCCTGTTATCTCTTTTGTTTTAATAGGCCAATGATATAAGAAGAAAATTATTTGTCCTCCACCTGTTCTAATCTAGAGAAAAATTATATAAAAAGCAAGTAAGCAAAACACGAAGAAGAAAGAAAATGTTTATGCTGTGAATAAAGAAAAAAATGAAAATATAAACAAGATGCTAAACAAGTATTCATGAATCAAGGATCTTGGTTAGCTATCTACTTCTCATTTTTCTTTCCTCTCTCTCTTCTCTTTTATCACCAAAATGATCATCTACAATTTCTACTCATCCTTATCTTTTATTCTCTATTTTCTACTTAGAACCAAGCTGGTAATTTGCCATGCACTAAAATCTTACATTTTACATTTTTAGCAAAACTTTTAGTTCTTGGGCTTCCCTGGGTGGCTCAGATGGTAAAGAATCCGCCTGCATTGCAGGAGACCTTGGTTTGATCACTGGGTTGGGAGGATCCCCTGGAGAAGGAAATGCAACCCACTCCAGTATTCTTGCCTAGAGAATCCCATGGGCAGAAGAGCCTGGTGGGCCACAGTCCATGAAGTTGCAAAGAATCAGACACAGCTGAGAGACTCACACTTTTCACTTTTGGTTCCCACTTATTTCAATTCTCAAGTCTGATACTTCACACATACCACCATCTTTCTATTGAAGTAGAAATAGAAAAATAAAATAATTCCCATCCCAAAAGGGATTACCTAAAGGAATGATGGAATAATTGGATTTTTTACAAAAAGGGTAACCTAATGATAGCCTATCTTACCCTTTTGAAAGACAACTCACAAAGATTTTCCTTATGTTTCTAGCTTCTGAAGGCATTCAATAAAGTGAAAAAGAATCAGCTCATGAATGGTGTTGAAAAGAGTACAGTGATTTTGCTGGGGAACAGTAGCTCCTCTTAAAACAGCAACAAGCATAGAACACAGAATATGCTGTTGGTGGCTAGGTCTCAGCTCATTCAAGACAATCCAGGGGACATATAATTTCAGACAGCAAACTGTTCACTTGGACATCTGAACTGACTGGAATGATGTGCCACTGTGAGTTCTGGTTATCTGAGCAGCTTATTTCAGCAATTCATTACTTGTGGGCTTTGAATAGTGCTAGGCACAAAATAAATGCTCAATAAAATCTGCAATAACAAATTCTGAATAGAGCTTTGCCTGTGCTGTCATCAAGTCCTAGTTCTGTGGTCAATATCTCTTTGCTTAGTGTTGAATAATTCAGTTTTCACTATTACCAACCGGAATGTGTCCAGAACAATCAAATCCCTGTACCTTAAGAGGTTTAATAACACACTAGAACTTTGAAACTCTTAAAAAATGCTGTTTCTCTTTATTAGACCAGTGGCTTCCCTGATAGCTAGTTGGTAAAGAATCCGCCTGCAATGCAGGAGACTCTGGTTCGATTTGTGGGTTGGGAAGATCCTCTAGAGAAGGGCTACGCTACCCACTCCAGTATTCTTGGGCTTCCCTTGTGGCTCAGTTGGTAAAGAATCCGCCTGCAATGAGGGAGACCTGGGTTCGATGCCTGGGTTGGGATGATCCCCTAGAGAAGAGAAAGGCTACCCATTCCAGTATTCTGGCCTGGAGAATTCCATGGACTGTATAGTCCATGGGGTGGCAAAGAGTCGGACACAACTGAACGACTTTCACTTGCCTATTTAAAAAACATGTTCTACTTAATGGATTAAACTCAGAAAAAAATAAAGATGAAAGCAAAGCAAACAAGAATGTAATGGATTTTACATGATACATGGCAAAATTTTACTTGTTTTCTATTATTCATCTTTCTTCTAGATTTACATGTCTCTCCATTTATACATACAGAATTGAGGACTTTTAAAAGTTGTCCCCCAACTTAAGAGATACAACTATATTTGAGATCTAATCTTCAAAAATAAATTCACCAAAAGAAAATGTTTTTTCTGAAAAACCATTATGAATTTAGAATCCTCTTTTGCTCTTTCACCAATAGACCTCCTACTGCTGTTTGGCTAGTTTCTTGGCAAGATGCTTGCCATTCTAATGCAACCTCCTCTTTCTCCACAGTTTCCTAACCATGGGCATTCTGAGGTGGGGTAGGAGAGGGAGCCCTAAGGTTAATGCTAATGTCAAAGTACAAAGAAGGAAATTTAAATTCTCCCTAATATTATGAACACCAAAATTCAATACATTCAGGTTTCTTTGCTTTTTCTCTTTGTTCAATCCTAGGTATCCTAAATTGTACTTTTTATGGTTGAAGGAATTTTTTAAAATTCTCATTTAAGCCATCAACTATTGTAACTATTGTCTTTTTAAGATCTATTTACCCATAACCTAGATTACAGAAAATACAAGTAGAATAAGAAGAATAGCACATTTTATTATTATTAAGAGTAAAACAACTTAGTAAGAAACTCCTGAAGTAAATGTGTTAACCTTTTGGCACCTAAAGGATGAGTGGCTAGCTTTCCTGCCCACTAACTAGCTACTTTTGACCTGACTAAAATCATTTCAGAATCCCTCTAGTGTCTACTCATTCAAAAGGCCTCCCCCACCCCCATACCATCTTCATCCAATGAGCTGTCTGCCTGATCTGCATGCAATATTGTCCGCCAGCATGAACGATTTACAATGGGCACTTTATTTCTGTAATTTAAAAGAAAAAAGAGAGAGAAAAACAACTACTGACGCAAAATATCATTTTTTCCTTTCTAATGGATGAGTAATAACCAGGAGATTTCTGAAAAGCTGTCCAGGGTGCCTGTCAGCGCTGGCAAAATTTCTGACCCAGAGAAATATATTCACAAACAGCCCCTGTGATTATGAGTTACAAGCCCCTTTAGAGAAAGCTGCTTAGAGAAGCACCAGAGAAATTATAACACTAGTCTAAATACTTGGCACATGGAATTCACCACTGGTACACATATACAGTTTTTCAGAGAAGAATATATATGAAGTTATATGTTCTGGATTAAATTTAAAACAACATCTATGGGGATACATGTTATACAAGAACTCTACAATGAAACCCTATTTCAATAAATGCCCAAAGGCTGGAAATCAGGAAATGAACGTAAATTAGATCAGACTTGGCACCTTGAAAATCCATATTCCCATCAGCCCCAATCCTTGTGCTCCAATTTAACTTGATTCTGAAGATCCTCTTTGTGGTCCGATTTGGAACCTATTACTTCTCTTTTGAAAGGAGAACAATGAGGGAGGAGAGAAGGGATATGTGAAGAAAGGTAACAATGATTCACTTGAATTAAGGGAGCATTTTGCTTCATGTTCCCTTTCAGTCTCTCTTTCCCTTGCATAGATCTTGGAAATAGTTGTTGTTCCAGTGCCAACTGAGTGAAGGCAGTGGGCATGGTGCTGGAGTAGAGAGGAGCAGCTTAACGTCGCCAAACGGAAACGGCTTGTCAGACACTAGACACCAATGGAGGAAATTAGGAAACTAGGGGTTAAGACAACTGTGTTCATTCAAATCAGAGCTTTGCCCGATACAGGATTTCTCTTCACAGGGCTACTCAGCAGAGGCTGCCTCTGGCTGGTCCCTTGGGAAAACTCTGCGGCTTGGGCATAACTGCCCTCAAGGCGGGTCTCCCCGAAGGCGCTTCACTTTGCAGAATGTGAATGCTGTATCTGCCATAAGTGAGGAAGTGTGCGCTTAGCTAGGTATGTGGGATCTACATGAGATTATTTACATGGATATGCAATGAAAATGATTAATTCAGTGTTTATACAATCCCCACACACATAGTAAGTTTCTTGGATAAAAATCAGTTAAAGTGGCAGTTTGGCATCCTGTGGAAGAAACATCTGGTTGGTTGACTGCAATTTCATTTATGAATCAGCAGTTTTGGCACTGTACAGACACAATCAGAGATTAATTTTATGATGTTATTCAAGCTTATTTGTGCTCTGTTAAAATGTGGGCAAATGTCCCAGTGCCATGGCAGGGTTGGGGGGGGGGGTGTGATATAGTAATAGCATTGTTTAGTGAGTAAATACTGTAAATACTAATGGGATAAATCACATAAAGAGTAATTTATGTCGCATTTACAGTCTGCAGAGTACCTTTATAGGTATTATGTCACTAGGTTCTTATATTAATAATAAGCCTGTGAAGAAGACAAAGGAGATATTTTCTATTTCACAACTGAGGAAACTAAGGCCAAGGAAGTCACTTTTCCCAAGGTAACTTTTTAACCAGTTTGATTCAGTTCATCTGATTCCAATTCCAGTGCTAATTTTTAACTCATAGGAGGTAGGGACATGAGCCAAACACCTCATCAAGTTTGTTGCTTTGGGTTCAGAAGTGGAAAAGGAAAAAGGAAAAACTGCTCTTCACAGTTTGGTCTGTTTGCAGTAACAGTGTGTATTTGTGGGTACTGGGTACCCCTGGGTCTGGCACATATGTATGCCTGTGTGAACCTTTGCATTTCGCGTATTACTGTGCCCTGCACATACTGATCAGTATTCACAGGGCTTGTGTGTTTGAAAACGCATGGGTAACTCTGGTCTTAGTCACTTTTTACATTCCCTACAACAGTAAAGGTACTTCTTAGTTGAAATAGAAAGAAGGAATATAAAGATGTCATTGACTGTAGCAGACACCACCTTCACTTTCAGTGTGCCCTGGAAAAGAGACAACTTTCATGGTCTATCATATGACAAGCTAGAGTTCGAATTCTCAATATTTATATTTGAAAAAGAAGGGGAACCATCTCTTTACTTCAACATGTTTGTGAAAGAAACATTTTTACTTTTAAAAAATTCCAAAACATCCAACCTGTTTTTTTTCTTTCTTTCTTCCTTTATAAGATGTAGTGTCTGCATGGCATTCTGAACATACTGTGAAACTCAGACTGAGTGGAAATTGAGTTTGTTATTGGCTAACTTTTTCCTAGCAGTTCAATTTAAAATTCAAGAAATTTGGCCCTTCAAGTGTTGTGTGCCCCAAAGCACATAAAAAGAAGCCATACCTGTGTGTAAGGAAGTAAGGAGATCATGGTGAAGATACAGATGCCACAAAACACGGTTAGTTTCATAGGCTTGATTTTTAGGTCTGCCATTTTTTTTCCATTTTTTTTCATGCTTCAAGAGTAAAACAAAGAACATGCTACCAGCAAAGATTAATGCAAAAAAGGTGGCTCTTCCCCAAACATTCTGCCTTTTTATACCACTGTCTGAAAAATGAATTGAGGTTTCTGAAACTAGCTTTTTGAATTTCTTTTCATTAGGAAGTATATTTGTAAAACAAGCTCCAATTTTTTGCCATTCATGATTCCTGGTCACAGGGTGATATTCTTCAGTGACACAGTCTTCAATGTATATGAGCCAAAGGATCATTTCTCATCCAGGGCTCAAAACGTAGTTCAGGCGCAGCTGAAACCAGCCCCTCCCTCACTCTCCTCTTCAACAACAGCAGCTCATTATCAGGAGCACGTTGCAAAGGGCGGTGCAAGCGCAAAAATCAATCTGATTGCCTGTATAGCTCTGCAAAATCATTCCAGGGGAGAAAAAAGACATGTCGGAGAGGAAGGAGAAAAGGGGCTGGGAGGGTGGAAAAGAGCAGGAATGAGGACGTAAGCCCTCACAGGCCCATAAGGACTGAAGTTTAATGGCTGAGTGCTTGTTTTGAACTGTGACCTGAGGTTTGGCTGGGCACTAACAGTGGCATGCCTCATCAGCCACTGTCATAGCCACCCCAGGGTATACCTCCAGCAGGGAGTCCGCCTCATATCCTGAATTCTCAACTACCAGCTACCCACTGCCTCCTCCACACGCACTGCTGAGACCCTGCCGAGAAATCAGCATGCAACCCAAGGAAGCATCCTTTCCTCTGGAATAAAAATTAATATTACTTGTCATATTTCATGTCTGAGCTCTTTTCATGCTTTATCCTCTGGTAATGAGGGCTAAATTACCAATATTAGTAGATTTTCATGGCTAGCACAGAAAGAGCTGTTACCAGAATAAATGTTTGCCTTGTGTCTGTTGGACACAAGCTCTGCTAATGCAGCTTTGCTAATTATTTCTAAATAGGCAATAATCTGCATCCCCTAGTGCTGGATAGTGGATTGGCCACGTACCTGCTATTTCCCTTATTTACATGTTTTACAACTTTATCAACTACACTAATTACACTCTGAGCACTGTTTAAAATTTTCTGTTAATAGAGATACAATGATGCACCAGAGGATGTGTATTTATGCCATAATTACGCCTCTGTTCCTACGATGCAGTCTCCAATTAGCTGTCTACGGTGGCACAAGCAGCTGCCTGATATTCTAAAGCAGTGAAACATCTGCACGGCGGATGATACGCTCACATGGATTTTTTTTTAAGCCTAGAAATTTACACCCAAGGGAGTGCAGACAAATAGGAGCCTGTCATGTGTAGGGATGATTAGAAATCCTCACCATGGCAACATTGGAGCAGCCATGTCACAGAGTGAGGGGACACATGTCTAGATGAAGGCGCTAAAAACATTTGCCATTTTTTTAGCTTCAGTCTTCCAAACTTCCCTCCCTCCCCCTTTCTCTTTTTCATATTCTTTGCTTTGCTTCTAAAGCCAACCAAAACAGCAGGTGAAAAGGCCAAAGTCTGCAGCCATGCAAGGCATATGACACACGGGATTTAGTGTTAGGAAAAACAGTGTACAATCAGAAATGTTAGACCCAGGAAACGTGCAGGGCCTGAAAAGGGTGTGTGTGTATGTGTAGTTTCTTTGACAAATATTGTAATAATAATTATTTTCTATTTTTTTTTTAGTGGTGAGTTATGTTCAGAGAAAGAGGCAAGATAGAAAATAAATACTAGCATATATCAGTGGAGGTACCTTGTTCAAAAGATGACACCTAATTCAAAATTTCCTTTTAACCCTCATTAACAGTTACAATTTCTGCATGAACAGTTGGCTAGCACACAGTAGTGAGTAGGGAAGGCACACAAATGTCTTCTAGTCTGATATTGAATATATTTCTTAATGGCTGCTTCTCTGATAAGCTTGCCTGTATAAAGGCAGTGCATGGATGTATTTAACTATACACAAAAAAGGCATTAAGCCCTATAGGCAAATATGGAGGCAATTCAGAAACACATCTTATGTTTCCTAGAATAGTATTGATTTGTATGTTATAATTATACTTTTGTTAGGAGTAACATTGTACTTTGCCTATATTTTGACCAGGTAGGCTTCAAAGATTAGCTCATGGTATTATTGTTTTGCTGTATTATATTGCCTTTATTTATGTATGAAAATACTGAAGTTTGAATTATTAATTTAAAATTGGTTTTCCAAATAATTATCTTATCAAATGGTCATGGCAACACTTCACAATTAATAACAAAGACATGTTTAAAGGTATTTAATTAGCAGAGAGCTGAGAGGTGAAGGGGGGTACCACTAGTGAAATAATTAGAGGGAAAATGCTTTAGTATGAAGACTAATTATAGGTAGGAGCAAAAACGTAACATATGTGCTAAATTATAAGTGTACCACAAGCAATGTGAATTGCATTAAGAATCAAACCCAATCAGTTAAAATCAGTACTTGTGCTGTGACAGCAGTCCTAGAGGAAAGGCACTGGATAGTCCATACTTGTGTCCTTAACAGCACTTTGGATGCTACTTTAGGATTTCTAAAATGTCAGGGTAAGGTCCAGATCATTTAGCACAACTGGACTTAAAGCACATTTCAAAAAGAAAAACTCATTCATTCTTTTGAGAAAAAATACAGTATTAGGAAAGTTTCAGCTATGAAAAGGAATATATTTTGTTAATAAATTTGGTTAATAAACTAAATATTTGCATATATGCATATACATACATACATATGCAAAGCTGGCAATGCTTTCAAAAATAATTGCATAATACTATATGCCCATTGTATAAAATTTCAAAGTTGGAGTTATGTGTTTTAGAAGCAGGCTTTTATAATTCCTCAATATGTTTAAAATAACTTCATGAAATTCTAGTAAAAAATTTAAAGAAAAGACCCATTTGAATTAATAGGCTATATCAGCATTATCTTGGGTTAATGGCAGATAAGTCTCCTAAGCCCACATCTTCTAATTTCCCAACACTCTGGGACCACTGGGTAGATGGTGATCAATATTTCAGTCAGCCCCCTCAGGCTCCTGGCTTTTAGAGACCATGGCACTAAGGCACTTTACAGTGTTTACCAAGGAAATCATAAGATGGTAACAGTGGAAATATCTCTCCTCCTCTTAATACTTTAGCTAACATGGGAATTAGTTACATATTCAGTTCCAAAAGAGAAAATGAGAATTGTCTTCATTTCCCAAACCCAGGAAGTGAATTTTGAGTGCTATTGGAGAGTGGCTATATAAACAATTCTTGTCAGGACTCTGATCTCTGGGTCTCACCGTCCCCCAGTATACCATATTCTGTATAAGCCTTAGAGTAGAGAAGTATGAAACTGAAGAGCCACCATCCACCACATCTGTCAGCGTAAGGACAGAGTTTATCTGATAAACAAGTCATTTTTGGAAACTGCAGATGCTCCCACTGTGAAGTATTAAATGTGGCCCCGCTTAGATACATAGAATGGGGTTCCGGTCGACTGAACGCGGGCTGATAAGCTCTGCACAGCTCAGAATGCTGTTTGCCCACATACTAATGTTAAACAAAAGAACCGCAGACTGCAGAGAAAGGATGCGGGTCAGACCAGTAAATTGCTTAAACCCTTAGGCAGCCTTCTGAAAAGAAAAGGCATGAAAGAAGCTGATATGAGCTTTTATGCAGAATTGTTCTGTTTATTATCCCTGTTAAGGAAATGATGGCAAGTGTCTTGTTAAACTCTATATTCCCAACAAGGCGAGAGGACCAACTCCCTCTAAACAAGATGCAATATGCCACTGGTCATCACTTGATGAACCATACATCGCTTCTATATTATTTCTACATTATGAATACAATAAAGAGATGATAATAAAGCAGTACACACAATAACCATAAATGCTGTTAAATTGTGTACTATTATTACCCTACCTGATTTGTCACTGGGCATTCCAAGTTAATAACAATCTGTCATGGGGGAAATCCATTTTGTATAAAAATTTCACAACCTTCCATTAAAACTTTTAGCTTTCAATTGTGATGACTCAATTTCAGATGAATTGCTCAGACAGTTTAATAATAAAATCAGAATAAAATACGACATTGTGGCAACATGTAAACTTACCCTGAGAAGAGCAGGGATATAATTTTATTAGTAAAATTCTCCAGTGGATAACATGACAGTCAATACTGAACATCCTCCATGTTAGGGGTTTGAGCTGGGGGAAGGGAGGGGAAGATTCTCAAGTTTGCTAGACTTTCAACACTTCCCCTCGGGTCTGACCCCTTAAAAACCAGCATCTTTTCTGAAGCCAGATTTTTTTTTTCTGCTTATTCTCCTCTCTTCTCCCTCCTCTGCCACAGAGACACTCCCATTCTGATTCATGTATTGGGACAAAGGAAATGAGGGAAGATCCCAAGGCTTAAGGAAAATCTGATGAGAGAACACTAAGAGAGAAGCAACCCATTCCATCCAAATCACAGAGCAAGAAAAGATTTAGAATCAAAGGGCCACTGCACAGGAGAAAGAAAGAAAACTACATGATTAAAGACAGAAGAAAGAAAAACACACATTGGCAATTGTACCAACAAATAAAAAATTAAAAATTACCCTTTGCTTAAAAGTAGTCTAACATGTCATTGAGTATTACTTTGACATTTCCCTGTGGCTTTTCTCAACAGGCAACAAATGAAAGCAATCTTGAAATCATTCTGCTAAAGGCTCAGTGCAGGAGGCCAGTCCATACATTGTCATCAGAAAATCTTCCAATCAGGCTTGAAGCATTTACGTCTAGAGGAGCAACAGGTTTTTAATAGAAAATACGCAACTCCGAGCTCAAATGTTTAAAAAGCAAACAAAATTTAAAGATAACATGCACATCCATACAGGTATACATACTCATATGATTGTTCCCTATTATAATTAAATTTTAGAGAAAATAGAAGTTGAATAGCTGAACCCTCAAGAAATGTAGAAACAGAACTATTTCTAGAAGGAATACTAAAGTAGCAACAAAGAGGGAAAAGGGAGAGACAGGCCTGTCAGAACACATGTGACAGGACTGTATGGACCCAGTGTGACCAGTAGAGAGTTCAGCTAAGAACAGATAGCAAAGGGAAAGGGAGGCTCACAGAAGTGAAAAAACAGGTATCTTTAGATTTGAAAACAAAAACCAAAAAACACCACTCACAGAAGTGAAAAACAGGTATCTTTAGATTTGAAAACAAAAACCAAAAACACCACACACACACACACACACACAAGCTTCTGACACTGTGACATTGTAACTCTAACGAATGGTCCATGGAGGGAGCTGTTGACACAAGTTCCTGGGTGGAGATAAAACGACACCAGTACATCCAGCTGAAAAGAAGGAAAGGGAAGAGAACTCAACTGCACATTTGAAATGATTTGGCAGAAATAATTTCCTTTAAGCTAGAAATCTGCTGTCCAAGTGCTTCCCCATGTAGATCCCTCCCCAGCACCTGTGTAGGCCCCCATGGTGCCTGGGTCAGAACCCAGTGCCACAGCTTCCATCAGTCCACAGCAGAAGCAAAGATTCTTCGAATCACAGAAGTAACCCACCACTGCAAAGAGGAAAGCACCGAGAAAAGCTGGGAGGAAGTGAGTTAACCCCTGAAACGCCAGCCATTCTATTATGGTAAATATTGGCGTTAGGCAACACATCAGGTAAATAGATTGGAGGGAAGCTGTCACAAGAAAGGCCACTTTCGGACCCCTCAGAAGGGACAGGGAATGTGGGCAGAGTATCTTTTTGCATAACATCTGACTCCAGAATGCATAATGAGTGGCATCCCTTCAAATAATGTCTGTTTTGCACATTTCCATGTACAGAAGTTTTGCAGAGTGATTTTCTCTTCTAATTGCTTGGCAATAGACATTGACTAGTTTCTGATGATGAAAGTGGAAAATTATAGACGAGGAACTAAGAACCCTAGGTGCTCAGTATTTATCCCCAAGGATCCTCACCCACCTAATCTGGGGGGTGGGGTATTCTTCAGGGCATAGGACTCACTGTTCCCTCTAAAAGGGGCAAAGAACAGGGCTGAGGCAGAGCAGTCTGTCCTCAGCTGCCTTCTGCCTCAGCTCATCAGAGGAAGACCTATTGGAAACAGCAGACTTAGACAGAATCTAAGAGCAACAGTGGTAACATTCATTCATAAAAATGGGATAAGCTTTTTCTGAAAAATTGCAGACTTCCTCCTTCTCCCTTTTTGTTTCTTTAAATCTCTGTGTGATACGGTGAAAAGCTCAGTTCAGCAAAGACTATTACCTAACTTTGAGTAAACTTGTATCATTAGGAATTAATATTTTGTAAAACAAAACTTTTCTTTAGCAGCACATGTATATTTCCTTTTAGAAAAGCTACCACAAAGGTTATTATCCAAGGTTGAAGAATCTTTTTGAAAGTGCAGATGTTAAAATGAGAAATTCTTCTACTTCTCAATTTCTATGGAATTTACATATTCAGCCATTATCACAAGTCATTTGCCCATAAGTCATAAAATTCAGTATATATTTTTGAGATGTTTAAGATTCTCATAACTAATATTTGCTAAAAATAAAGAATATAAAAATACCAACATTAAAACTATGGTTTGACCCTATCTGCTTGTAATGGTACTAAAAAGGTATAGATAGGCCAGGGAAATTCTTTTCCATGGAATTTTTGTAGAAATTAATGAAATGATGAGACTTGTACTTGAGTCCTTAAGGGCTTCCTTGAATTAAAATGCTCTTTTGCCTATAATGTCACATTTGTCCTCATGTCAAATTTAGATGTGGGACAGAAGTTATTACTAATATCAAGGATTAAAATGAGACTATGGTAAAAAGTTAATGACCATTAATAATGCTTAATTAAAAGGAATGCTATTTATTCTGTTCACATTTTTTAGTAGCTTTGCTTTCTGCTGGGTAACTTCAGGCCTTGAGATAATTACCAAAAATTACTTTTGATGTATAACCTAAAGTTGGTTTTCAAAAGCATGATGCTTGTATTTCAACATATAAGACTAAGGACTTATATATTGATCTATTAAATTGTTTTCATTTTCTAATAAAGAATCCTTCCCGGTCTAGCTTTCTTGTACCTGAATTCCAAGTTGTTTGTGATGTGTGCTAATTGATCACCCTGAATAAACATTAGTTATTGTTTTGTTATTTTTTGAAATTTAACCATACATAAGAACAGATGAGGAAACATAAAATGGGACAATGAAAGGAAAATAGAAAAAAAAATAAAGGAGAGTTACTGATGGGTTGCTTTGGTAATTTTCTGTCATTGTGAACATATTTGCATACCAAACATATTTCTAGAATAGTAACAAAATGAGCAACATGTTTTAGACTTTAAGGATATTTTTATATAGGTTCTGTTTACATCTGTTAATAAATCAGAAAGCTTAAGACTGACACTTTTGAATTAGTAATATTTGTATATTTAGCATATCTCCAATTACTAGTTGTTTCCTCATGTATGAATGGTCACCCTTCTAAGCCAGAAGGCTGATGTGAGAATTAATTGATTAGTTATTGTGAGTAACACTTGTGATCAAAATTCCATCGGTTCAAAGAACTAAGGATTTTGTACTGAACTAATGTTACACTTTTTTATTTAGAACAAGCTATTGGAGATTTTAAAAAAATATATTGGATCAAAAAAAAAAAGAAATTATGCATGTGTACCTAATATTCTTGATTATTTTTGCAATGAAAAGTCTAAAATTTTATTGGAAAAGACACAAAAGAGTTACCTTGATATTTGGGTTCTAGCCTTAAATTCTCTTAGAAGGAAATCTTATTTCTCATACCTTCCTGCAGTGGGGACTTACTGCCAAGTTACATCCATCCCTCTCTGGCAGACTCTGAATGTGGGACAGAAATTTCTCATTTAGAAATCCACTACTTTGGTTTATAGGTTTATTGGACAAATAGGAACCTTTGAGAATAAAAGGGACACTGTTGACAACCTCTCTCTAACTACAGGAGCAAACCTAGATTTTCTCTAGAAATCAGGGGCATGTAGTCCAACTCCGCATAAGTGGCATCCTATCGGTGAGACATTTGTTTTAATACACGAAATCAATAATTTGTGAGATATTTTCCTCTTCACCGTATGTTTATCACTTGAGTGATGTGGAAATTCCGTTTTTAAAAAAGATTTGGGATGAATAACAAAAAACTACTTATTTAAGTTATGAGGGACAATTTTGTGATACAGAAATTATTTTCTGTCATAGTATTTTTTAAAGCAGAGACCTGTAAATATTTGCTTACATTCATTTGGTAATATTGATAAAAGTATTCATAGAAAAGCAGTTTACCAAATCAAACTAAGCTGGAATCACCTCACTCCATTTTTAGACAACTTCCAAAAAGACATAAAGTCTGACATTAATACTTATTGATGTTTTCCTTAATTTAAAGATGCAGGCCATTATAGAATATTGATGAGGCTTTCATTTTTATCTCTTTGGTGATATCTCCACTGCCTGTAATTTACAAAGAGATCCCAAACAGAGATCCTGAACTAATACTATGAAATTCTCTTACATGAGTGACGATGCCAAAACATACCTTTTTGGCCAGATGAGGTTAATAGAATCAACACACGTGAGCTGCTGGAGCTCTTCTAGTTGGGCAGAGGATCATCTTGCCATCAAATGTGACCTGACACGCTCAACAACCGTTGATATATGTGCAGTAGTTACTAAGGCTAAACTCTTGATCAATATGTCAGATTTCAAAAGCGATTGCAACAAAGTAGACTCTGGATTATGAGGGAGCTGAATTCACAAAGGCAATGGAAGGACAAATCAGGCAGGACTGCGTGCATTTTGCATGTCAAAGGACAGAGCGCATGATGCCGGATCTATAAAATGCTCCAAGTACTTAGGAAGGCAGTAGTCTGTGGATCATTTGGTGGGCTAAAAATGTTAAACATTACAAGTTAATTATTAGCAAGAAGAAGAAAGAGAAGAGGAGCATGAGCACACAGAGTTCTGTAAACCCCAGTAATTCTGTCCGGGCCTGTGACTTGCTCAGACCTCACCTAAGCATCCATTAACATGATAATGCGCATTAATCCCGCCAAACACAACTCATCTGTCATCCTCAGTGGCAACCCATCTGTGTGCACGTTGAGGGGGGAAATTCACAGTCTTAGCTGCTCACGGATTAGCTTCAGAGGAAAGGCTGATTTTCCCGTAATTCTTTGCTAGGAAAGCACTCATTTGTTTGCATTTATTGAAGCACCTATTTACTTTTCAGCTTTCATCATCTCACCACCATCTTAAGCTAAAGCTAAGCAGTGGATGGATATAATGGCAATAAAAACATCTCAGGGCAATCAAGGCGAAGCTTAATTCAGTTCTCTCTCAAAGTTTGTGATATTATTTATTCTATTTCTTTGGCTGACCTCAAATATGCTTTCTATCAGAGCAAAGAAGAAATGTGTACATAATTTTATATCTTTGTGTTGTTTATTAAGGGCTCTGATCGTCTATATTGCTTTTATCTAATTGATATAAAATGAGTAAAAAGACTAGGTATGTTTTATTACCACATACATTATCCATTGTGTGAGCAGAAAGAGAAGGTACTGCTTCAGAGAAGGTAAGAATCAAAACAGCTAAATTTTTTTTTTCACTACTTATTTAAAAACAAGCACAGTGCTTTCTCTCCTTGTTATGAAACCTTACCAAGTGGTTAAATAGTCTATTCTTTGGGCTATATCTACTTTGGACAAAATTATATGTGTATTATAAATGCAATACAAACTTCTCTCTAGTGCAAATGTACAAAAATATTAAAAAGCACTAGCAAGAGAAATATGTTTTGAGGATAAACTAAATATACCATTCAGTCAATTTAGTGGAAAGAAAAATCAGTCACAAGGCATCATGACTGGTTGGTTGACTTAATTGTTCATTTTTCAATGGATTAGGTTGGAATAATCCAGCAATGACCCTCTGGGTTAAGGAAAATATGCAAATAGCTATTTAAAAAATAACCATCATCAAGCAACCAGTTTGACTGGTTTTTCATCAAAATGATCTGTCATTTAATGAACCCAGTCAGCAAGTTTATTCAAAAATCATATTGATCCATGTTTGGGCATGGATAGGCATCTTAAAATTAACACTTACAAAAGCAGTAAATCTTTTGTTTTTGCTTTCCTAGTATAAAGTGTTTAAAATAAGTCCAGTATGATGTTACAAAATCTTAGATGCGGATGTTCCATCATATAATAAGTTTGGTAAAAATTGAGCTAAATAAAGTTAACCAGGTTAATTCATATCAGAACTTCTTAGTTAATGAATTCTGTGCATCTGTATGCAGGAAACGCATAAGGAGGTTATTTTACATTTTAAACTGTTTCCTCATCTGGAAAGTGGGGTCAAAAACAGGACCTCAGACCAATTAACACAGACAAACAATCAGAAAGTTAGCTAATATTGTCATCAAGTATATTTTTTCCAAACCTTTGTGGCAAAATATCTTTTCTCCAAGTAACATTGCCTGAAATCAAATTTATAGAACTTACTTACCTAGACTAACATTGTAAAATTTCTGTTAGAAATATCTATCAGAAGAATTTCTCCAACTAATAAATCTTCAATGTGAAGAGTTAACAGCTTAATTTTTTTTTTAATTAATAGGTAAAATACCTAGTAAAGAAAGAATTAAAATGAAAGCTAACACATTCATGGAGAAAGGCTCAAACTATAAAACTTGTCACTTGAAGCAACCTCTTTTTGGGTACCTGGTACTGACTGGTTCTTACCACCTGTCCGTCACACCTGGAAAATGAAACAGATGTTAGAAAGCTGACATAGAAAAGCAGGACTACTATTTAGGTTTTGGTTTCTTTTTTCTTCCTTTAAGATACTACTAATGTAAATGACACAGAAGTCTGTGTATGGCAGCACTTCTGAAAAAGAACTCTTTGTAAATAGAGCATGAAGGAGGCATGAAGGAAGCTAGCAAGACCCATTTGGGTCTTTAGGCCTAATAGCCCAGATCTGGCCCTCAGATGTGCATGTACGCACAAGGTGATACTGAGTTTGACCAAAGCTGTGCAAACAATCCTAAAGCCAAATGAGTCAACGCTTGATGCCTAAGGAGTTGAAATTGAAATTTCCAGACAAGACAGTCTTAGAAAAGCTACTCAGGCACAGAGGAAATGTCCTGTTTCATCCTCACTGAGACCCAGAGTGACATTTTAAGAAAAAGAAATATTTATAGTTTTTAAGTTTTTTTCTTTAGGGAGTTCATAACCAGAATTCCTTTCAAATTTATTTAAAGCCATCAGAAGTAAATTTTGTGACTTAAAATACTTCATTTTAATCATTTAAAAGATGTGGGTATTTGTGATCTATCAAAGTCAGTGAAAGATTTAAAACTTATAGGTGTGTAGAGAACTTCAGCTTCACCAAAGTGAACTCAGTGCATTTGCTTGAATATGCAATGGTGCAATCACTAAAATAAATGTACTTGCTGCACTCAATTAAACATTGTATTGTACATGTGTGTTTATTCAATTGTGTGACGATACAGTGATTGAAATACACACGCTCGGAGCATTTGTCTCAATCTGCAGTGCATTTATATAAATGTACAATCAATCATAGTCCTCTGCTTTTAGTTTTTCCTTTGTATTTTTAGAGAATACTAAATATAAGCCATTGTGTGTATGCTGTGACATGGTGAAGAACTGAAATGCACATTAAGTAAAGCAATATAAAATGGGAAGTTTCAGGGAAAGAAATAATGCAACTCATATGTGTAAATGGCCAAATCTGTCAAATCTAATATATAAGGTCGGAGTTTTATATTCTGAACTGTTTCTGTTGATTAACTGCTGTGCGTGTGGTGGTACTAATATATCTTTAATAGTAATTAACAAAAGGGATGTAAAAGATATTCAAAGCTATATTAAAATATTTGCTTCATATTTGTATATAGCTTTATTGAGTCTTGCTCAATATTCATTATTTTAAACATGCTTATTATTTTATTCATCAGGCTTTTCTACTGTCTGAATTTGTGGTGCCTCTCATCCTTCTGTTAGTTCTACCTGTGAATTCTTACTCCAGTGTATGATATCATATTGTGTAATTAAAAAAAAAAAATAACCTCTTCCTCCTAGGGCTCTCTCTGTGTTTATTTTAGGTGGTCCAAGTTGAGGGAATGTCTCTCCAGAGCCAGTTTTCCTGCCCAATGTTCTGACCTGGAACCCCAATTCAAGGGTTTCATATTCTCATTGGACATTTTTCTCTCCATACAGTGCCAAGGTAGAGAAAGACAACCTGCCTCACCCACCTCTGGATTTTTGTTCATGTATTTTCTCTACCTAGAAAGTGTTTTCCCCCTGTATGTGACATGGTCAACTCTTCTCATATTTTAGATCTTAACTTATATCTCATCTCTTTAAAGCTGTCCTCATAAACAATTCTACCTTTTTCTTTCATTTATATATGCATTCAATTGATACTTCTTGAATGCTCATAACCTTCTAGGCATTGACGATATAGTGATGAACCAGATAGAAAGTGTTAGTCACTCAGTTGTGTCTTTGACTTTTTGCAACCCCGTGGACTGTAGCCTGCCAAGCTCCTTGGTCTATAAAATTCTCCAGGCAGGAATACTGGAGTGAGTAGCTATTCCCTTCTTCAGGGGATCTTCCTGACCCAGGGATTGAACCCAGGTCTTCCACATTTCATTCAATTAATGTTTCTTGAATGCTTGTAATCTTGTAGCCATTGAGGATACAGTGATGAACTAGACAGATACAACCACTTTAACCATGGAATCGATAATCTGTCTGTGTCACCCTTTCATTCTTCATCTCCTTATTCCAATTCTTGTGCAGCACATGCTGTAGTTTGCTATTTTTCTACTTGCTTATGTTTTTCCTTTGTTTATTTTGCTTGGCTACACATTTCCCTAGGAAAAGCACCATGCCTGTTTTTGCTCACCAATGTTTTCCTTAATGCTCAGAACAGTGGAATATAATAAGATAGTAAAAAGTCAGATGACTTTATTAGTCAAGAGAAGGAGAGATGAATAAAATCCTTGCAGTAACCCAAAGTAACCTCTACTGTCCCTACTTTGCATTGAAAAACGCAGAAGCTGAGTGGTACAAATGGCATGTCCAAACCATGCTGCTGGTCAGTTATATGATCAGAGATTACTATTAAATCAGTGTCCCCACTCTTCTCCATGGTATTCTGAACTATTTCATTGTGCACCAGTGAGTGACAGTATATAGTTCAGGGAGTAATCTCTGAAGAGAGCAGGTCCAAATTCAGGAAAGTTTCTAAACCTCCCTCATCTCTATAGTGAGCATAATAATAATACCTGACTGCTTCCCTGGTGGCTCAGACAGTAAAGCGTCTGCCTGCAATGCGAGAGACCTGGGTTCGATCCCTGGGTTGGGAAGATCCCCTGGAGGAGGAAATGGCACCCCACTCCAGTACTCTTGCCTGGAAAATCCCATGGATGGAGGAGTCTGGTAGGCTACAGTCCATGGGGTCACAAAGAGTCGGACACAACTGAGCGACTTCACTTTCTTTCTTTCTTTCAAAGATAACATTGTGACTATTAAATAGATGATAGATGTAAAGTGATTAGAACAGTGTAAATATTACTATTGTTGATATAGTGATTATTATTCCTATCTAAAAACAAAAACTGTATAATTGATTGTCAGAATTGTCTTCTGTGTGGAAGTTATTTGAATGATATCATTTCACTGAAAAGCTAAGGATCATTTCTTATACTTGTATTGAGAATAGCACATAAGTCTGTACCATTCCTCAAAAGGCATTTGAGCTATATGTGTTGGGTGGATGGCTAAATGGAAGATGAATAAAAAAGGAATGACTTAATTCCTTTGCTGAAAAATAGATTGCAAATGACAAATCCAGTCTTAAACAATACTTCAAAAATTATTAAGCAAGCACAGTCTTTTTTAGCATATGATTAAATCCAAAAATGCTGTGTGTTTCCTGAATGTAGAGATACCCTCTAGAGATCAGAAAAGTCCAGAATTTTAGCCCAGACTCTCCTCTTAACTTTCCTATATGAGTCTCCTTGTACTACCCAATGCCTATAAAATAGGGTTACCAGTGAACAGAGAAAAACGACAATGATGATACTTAACAACATATCTGACAAGGCCATTGTCATCACTGAAAGTAGATTTTTAAAAGTAAAGCATTTTGACACTTAAACTACCATAAACATCAGAACTATGATTACTTTTAGCAAGAGCTGGCAACACCTGACTTAAGGGAAACAGAAAAGGACTCAAGTGCCAGTCATGACTTCACTTGCACTTATTAGAAACTTTCAGACTTTTTTCCCCTTTGAGACTTAAATAGAGGTTCTCTTCATAATCCCTATTCAAAGGTCTGTGTCATCAGGAGCTTTTCCATAATCCAAGGCAGAAGGGAAGATGAACAGGGCAGAGGGAAGCTCAAGAGGAGGGAGACAGGTTGCTTGAAAAAACGGGACCTCAACAAAGACAGTCCAGAGAGCTCCAAGGACTAAAACCTCACCCAGTCTCCGAGGAAGCTAAATCACTGCCTGCCATTCACTAAAACTCAAATAGGGATGAGATTACTATCCATATCATCCAGTCTGGGCTCACTGTGGACTCCTGGAAGACAACACATTCCTCTTCCTCCATGAAGGACAGCTACCCGACCAACTGGGGTCAGGCTGCCATGCCAGGAGGGCCCGTGTAAGTGGAATCTGCTCGCTTTGCAGCTGGGCAGCTCAGCATAGAAACAGCCACCCTGGCAACTTACTTCCATCAGGACAAGGCCTTCTCAGTTGACTCTCAGTTCCTTTATTTATGAATCCCATTTAGCCCCAGGCCACTATCAATCTTATGCTGTTCAGAAGTTTACTACTTGTGCTACATCATTTTTGCCTAATGCTACCTACACCAAGCTACACTGACATCAGTACTGCCTGCCAGAAATGCTTCTACTCAAGTCCGGATTATTGGGGTAATTGTGTCTCCCTAGTTTACCTAAGACAGTCCCAGTTTGCATCTCTTGTCCCTATGTGATAACCATATTCCCCTTTCACTCCCTGAAGAACCCTGGTTTGGTTCATAAATAATAGGAGCATACTGCTATGTCCTGATTGTAACACAATGGCCTTCACATTCATTCAGTAGAGAAAATGCATCCTTAGTCATGTAGATAAAACAAACTACCAATGATTAAAAAAAAAAAAAAAAACACAGTAATTTGACTCCTAATGCCACAGTATTTATCAATAGCTGATATACCATATGTTCATGCTTATATATTATCCATCTTCCCTAACTGGAATATAATTTTGATAAGGGCAGGAACTTTGTTTTGCATACTGTTGTATCCATAGCACTTAGAAAGTGATTAGTAAATTTATTTGTCTGCTAAATAAATGAATGACAGAAATCCAGGAGCTAAAGTGGCAGAATTTGAACCTTACCGTGGTCCCAGAACTGTACCAGGGTCTTTACATACACAGCAGTTTTTAAAACTAAAGCAACTCTGTTCATGAAAATATTACTTTTAAAGACAAATAAACCAACAAACACCAAGGAAAATAATTTAGCCAAGATCACATAGCCAAAACACCTTGGGCCCAGAGTATGCATGCAACCATAGCACCAGAGTGCTTGGACAGGCTCCTGATGCTGTAGCTGAACCATGCATCCTTGTCTTTTTGCTTCCAAGTATTTAATAGAAATAGAAATAGACCAGCCCTTTTGTTTTGTTTTATTCTGTTTTAGCAGATCTGTGGAAATTCAGGTTTAGGTAGAATTAAATACTTATTTTCAGTATCTGAAGAGATATATTTTGATTTTTAAAAAAGCGAATTAACTGAAAATTTGTCATGCTTCCAGGTCTAGAAAGTAGTTAATGAAAAGAGCACTATGCCTCATTTCAGTATTTCTTTAAGATGGTTAAGATAGCGAACAGTAAATCAGGCAGTGTTGACTGCATTATCACCATCTTGCTAGTAGACAGTAGAGGGAACTGTTAGTACATCCAGCAGCAAGGCATCAGCAGGCAAAGGGGGAGAAAGCAACCAACAGCAGCATGCATTGCACTGGGGTCTCTTCTTCTTTTAAATGTGAAGCCATTTTATTATGAATTTTTCCTACCTGACAACTCCTTCTAGTCAATTTCAAGTGAAATTTCTGAAAGAGTGGATTTGCATGCTAAAATACGAAGAATTTCTTTTTTACTGGGTTTCTTTACTGGCATCTCATTGTCATTCAGTTGAAGCGGAAGCTACCTGTCCAAGCCCCCAAGGATTTTCACCACTCCTCTTCTTTTTCTCTCTAGTCATTGTCTCCTCTGACCTCTTCACCTTCTTCTCACAATCTCAACCATCTGGAACAATTTTCTTATTTTTCTCTGACAAGTGTCATATCTTACTTAAGACTCACCATAAAATTCTTCTCTTCTGAGAAGAACATTTCAAGCTTACTTTGATAGATGTGTGGCCCTTCTGGTCATGACATCTACCATCCTACAGAAAGCCAAGGGTTGATGGCACCAGCCTACTGTCTAGTCAGTTAATCCTTCCTTTCTATGCCTTTGCTCCTCCAAAAAGTGCCAAGCAGTCAAGAGATTTATCTTTCCAAACAGAGGAGAAATACTTTCACTCAAGAGTTTGGCTATCATGCTAGCCCACTATAAGAAGCATCAAACTTCTTGGATAGTTGAGAAAATGATTCCACCTTCAAATACCAGTGGTTTATGGCATGAGCTGAATGCACACTTTATATATTTGTCTTCCCTACATGGCTTTTCATGTATTGGGGAAAAGATTCCATTGAAATTCTTGTAAATGTTACCCGAGTTTCTAAAGCTACATTGCATGGATCACTTAAAACAGAGAACCAAGGCCTATTACAATTTCAGTAAAGAATCAATTATGCATATAGTGGGACGAGGAAAAAGTATATGTGTATATATATATATATATATATATATGTTTCATAAACCCTTGCACCAAAAGATGTAAACTAGAAGGGTCTATGGTCATATAATCTTGGAAATCAATACACATACACTTTCCACCTTGGAAAAATATGCCTGTGTCCTAAGTCACTTCAGTTGTGTCCAACTCTTTGGACCCCATGGACTATAGCCCACCAGGCTCCTCTGTCCATGAGACTCTCCAGGCAAGAATACTGGAGTGGGTTGCTATACCCTCCTCGAGGGAATCTTCCTGACCCAGGTAGTGAACCCACATCTCATATGTCTCTTGCATTGGCGGGCAGATTGTTTACACTAGTGCCACCTGGGAAGCCCTTGGAAATGTATAAAAAGCATTAATCAACATTATCAGAATGAGGCTCTGACAAATACTCTCAAAAACAAAATTTATACTATTTTACTCAGTGCTTATCAAAATAGTTCAATCACAGAAATCTTCTTTTTTTAATTAACATAACGCATGTTGTTATCTACCAGAAATAGCATTCAATAGAACACAATTTAGAAAATATTGACTCAGAAAATAAAAGCTGGAACAGGACTATAAAATAAATCAAGTCCAGCCCATTGATCTTATTGATGAGTAAACTTAGACATAGAAAGGATGTCTTGCAAATTCATGAAACATAACATATTTTAGTTTCTTTGTCAGCTTCCTTGAAGCTAAGTTTCCCCATGCCAATCCATCTTCCTCTAATTCCTGCCCAAGTAACTTCTCATTGCCCAGCATCCATCATTTTATGTCATAGTCAAATATCTCAAAATTACCCCTTATTGACATAGCTTAAAATTCATATTCCTTAGCATGACCTGCTATCTTCTGCATGAATTGAACATGCAGTTTGTGTCATGGAAATGTGCCTAATGTGCTGACCAAAATGTGGAGCTGCTTCCAAAAGACATTCAGTACTTTTTCACCTCTGGGGATTCTGCTTATCTCCACATACTAAGTTCTTCCCATCCCTTGAGGCCCTCTCAATGGTACTTTCTCTGTAAGGACTTCTAGAACTCTCTTGAATTGTAATTTTATGTTCACTTATATTCCTAAAGCACAACATATTTGCACTGCAATTTATTAGACTTCATTGTGTATTTAAGAACTTGTCTGATATCTTCCTTAAGGGTAGGATCTGCATTAGGTTCATTCCAGAATCCTGTTGCCCAAAGAAGGTCCATAGTTAATAGTCTAGGGTTAGTCGTATAGTTTAGAATCATGCTGGCATGTAATGGCAGAGTGAGGATTACACCCTAACACTTTTCAGGATTGGTCTATTGATAATAAAACTTATTAAAAGCAATAGGAATATGTCGGTAAGATACTGTACTTTCAAATTTTCATAGAGCCATAATATATCACCAATGTAACCACTGCTGTGTACTTACCTATTTCATTTTTATTATAGCTCAAGATGACCTTCCCTGGTGGCTCAGCAGTAAAGAATCCAATTGCAATGCAGGAGACATGGGTTTGATCCCTGGGTCGGGAAGGTCCCCTGGAGGATGGCATGGGAACCCATTCCAGGATTCTTGCCTGGAGAGTACCCTCGACAGAGGAGCCTGGTGAGCTACAGTGCTCTGCGTCACAGAGTCACACATGACTGAAGAGACTGAGTACTCACACAAGCATAGTTCAAGACGAGAAATAAAAATATGTGAAATTCAAAACCCATTGCACTAGTTTCTGGCTTGTTTTATCTAAATGGTGGCATGTTTTTCTGCACACACGCTTGCCCATACAATACACACACACACACACATACACAGACATACAGACCCACACAGCAATGACATGCCAAAAATATGCTGATGCAATGTGAAAAACTCAGCCAATCATCTAAATGTTTAAAAAATATCCAGATGCTAGGTTTAATGTAGACAAACTATCTGGCAAATCAGCTTAGTTTTCTACTTTTCGTCCAGTTGTTAGATGCTGCGAAAGACAGCCTAGGTCTGTACTTAAAGAGGAGTGAAGAAAATGGTGTCAGATGTCTATTGCTACTCTTCTAGAAAATACTTCCAGTTCAATAGGTTCTAGGTATCAACAATATTCTTAAGGCAGAAAAACAGAAATTCCAGAGAGAAATGATTTGTATTTGGAACTGCCCACTTTAAAACATCTTTCAGGAACAACTTTTTTTTTTTTTTTTCCAGAAACTCATCTTAGAGTAATACTGAACTTTGAAGTACTTGATTTCTACCAGAAAAATCTCCAGATTTTTATTTATTATCACATATTTAACAGAAGAAAAGTACCTTAGAGTTATTTTATTTCAATTGCAAATTATCAAATGTAAACTGCCAGAAAGCAAATCATCTTTGACAGAGTGAAAAAGAGTTCTGCATCACCCTGCACCAAGTTATAGACCAGAAGATGTTCCACTAAAATGTGCATCCCTCGACTTCCATGAACATATTCACATATGATGAAGTACCAGGGTCAAGGTTCAGAAGCAGAGATAGCCCAACAGTAATTAGGACTGAAGTTGGTTTGATTTTACTTTGCAAAATAGTTAAATACCTCTAGGTTTAATCATTGATTTAAAAAAATTCATAACTAGAATAAATGAACAATTTTTTTTTCTTTCCAGATAATGCATCAAAAAATTACATTTTAATTTTATTTTTCTTAAAAAAAAAACTGCATTTTAAAAGGGAAAGCTAATCAATATGATAAATGCTACTTTTCTTCTTAATTTCCACTAGGCAGATTTTTTTTCATATTTAGAAGTCATAGTGATATAAAAATGTCCCATAACAAAGCAGTAAAAGGGACAGTGAAAAATCAGCAAATATTGTTTTGTTAACAATAAAGTAGCCACAAAATCACAGTACACATACCACCTCTACAAATTATTAAAGAATGCCACAAGATAAAGCAGGGGAAATGGTGTACAAAAAAATCAGATGCTCTGGAAAAAGCAAGGAGAAAAAGATGGGCATGAAAATTTATAGACAGTTTGAGGGTAGGTTTTCAAAGTGGCATATGACAGAGCCAAGCACAAATCCTCTTACTTATTAACGGGATTTGTCCCTGTACCTGTCACACACGGCTTTGAAAATATCTGCCTCTGTGAAAGGTATACTGCTTCTCTCCGTCAGTTTTACTCTTAAGAGACTAATGTATAATCTCTTTAGGTTTCATCTTTTGTATTTCTGTGCATATGACAAATTGTTTTGAACACTCTTCATCCATACACATAAGAAGGAGGCACTAAGGGCTTATCACCGCATATTTAAAAATCCCTGAGATACTATTTTCCTCATTGGAAATAACTGTTCTATTAAAATAATCTCTAGATTTATCACTGAAAAAAATTTCCAACTAATGCATTCATGCCTTGGTGCCAAAAGGCAATTGTTCTCAACCTTATCAGACGTAGTGCCTCCTTTTTATAACAAATATTTTGTAACCCATTTACTATAGTGACATAAAATTTGTAGATCTTATAACCATTCTAAGCACATCATTTAAAAAACCAGTGCAATGCCCCAACTATAAAACAGAAATAAAAAGAAAGTTCTTCATAGTAAAATAGCAAGTATTTTGAAATATAAATATCTGAGCATTGCTACATAATGAAGATATGAAGAAGTCAAGTCTGATACCTGTTCAGAGAACCATGCAAATTTGTAAACACATCAGCTACCAATGCAAACCTACACGAGGTTGTTGTATTGATGCAGCAAATACCATAAAGGGAGCTACCAGTGACCAGTAACTGGCAAAGTTTAAGAAAACAATTTTTGCTAAATTTACTTGATAGTTTGACTTTGAAAAATTCAGTGTACATGAACATGTGAATAAGCTTTTATAATAACAGGTAAAGTAGAAGTGGGTTTTAGTTGAACATAGTAATAAATAGGCTTTTCATCTGTATGAATATCTGATAGGATACTCTAAAGTCCTGCAAGCATGGAACAATTTTTCAATGCACTGAAACCTCATGCAAGTTGCAAATATCCAGCATTCCTTAGTTCCCCAAGTCAGGGGTGGTCCTGGTGGTCCCGGTGCCACTCTACCTAGTAGACTTTCACAAATTCTCTGAACTTTCTTTTCAGTGAAATTGTTTTACAGTGAGAACTACTGCTATAGGGTTACAGAAGACGGAGGGCTAAAACAAATGATGGTCTCTGCATTTTTTGCTTTTATTTTGCTTTGTCTTTTCTAAGGTGAGGCAAAGCTTATCTTTTAAAACTCACATTACAATTGACATTCTCTTTACACATTCTATGGCAGGACCACTCAAGAATCTTCTAATTATAACTTATAGTTAAAAATAAATGGACTTGGCACATCGAATGGGGACATATGAATGAAATTGTCTTAATGGAGTATCATGAATACTAAGGTTGACTATTAACATAAACACTAGAAAGAATAGATTTAGTCCTTAGGAATTACATTTCACATGCATAAACAATTAATCCAGGTACAAAAATGTAATTTCTAAATCAGAAGGAAAAATGAGATGCAGAAGGAATTTGAGGGGAAAGAAATAATAGTGTAAGCAGTTGTTTCAATGGAGAAAAATTGCCACATGACATGATATGGTGCAAGATTTATTATTCCATTTATCCATTTACCCTTAAAACAAGCCAAGCATAGACATTTACCTTAGAAATCTAAAGTTCCTTATTTCTGTGCAGTACAGTTCTACAGAACCATGGATTGATGGTTTCATAAGGTATCAGTCACACTTCCATAGCATGTGCTGATATAAAAATAAAAGCTTCATTTTAAAGGATAAATAAAGCCACACTATTATCTAAACAGGGTAAAATTTAACATCCTTGTGGTTTGTGGAAATTTTTGATGTGCCTGCTGGCTTTTCAATAAAAATCAATTATGCCTTAAATGCAAGCGGTAGTCAACATACTACAGACTATAAATTCAATTTCATACTCAGAAATATGGATTAGCTGAACTTGATGCCCTTCCATTGATTCCAGAAAGCAAAAGCTGATAAGGTAAATAATAGTAAGAGGCTCTCTGACACTCCACATCAAATTCCGGATTTCCATATTATTTTTGTAAGAACTTTGCAGTCACCACAATATCCTCCTTGTGAAATATGTATGATGAATAGATATTATATGGATTGCTGATTCATCTCTCCATACAGAATGGATATTTAGCTTTCATAAGTCAGAGAGGAACTGCACAGAGAAAAGAATATTCTTATTTCCCTTGGCTTAGTGCAAGGTATATGTCAACTGATTGTGAATAAATCCATAGGATAATTAGAGAACACACCAATTAAGCACTGAGTTCCCACCTAAAAAATAAAAATTGTATAAAAAAGGAGAAAATGTATAATCTTCAGTGTCTTGTGTGTGCATGTGGAGAGAGAGAGCATTTTAAAAACTGAAAACCATTTAGTCCTTCTGTTCACTCAAATGAGCACCTCAAATTGGCAAGAATCTCATGGAGGGGGCATCAAGAGAGGGGAGGAAAAGAAATGATTTGGTGCTAAGAAATCTAAGGACTAATGATCATGAGGAAGAAATTTAGAATAGTTTTCAACATAATGGGAAATCCAATCACATCTGCAACAATTTTCTTCTTTCCTCCTTTAACGCGGAGAACATTTAGGTTTTATAGAACTGCTCTAGTCCACACTTCGAGCATTTATGGATCAACCATTCTCTATTGCAGTAAGCCTAGTGCATTCAGCTAAAATCCCAAAGAGTTCTTAGGAAGCTTTAGTCCACAGGCCCTGGTCTCACCTTTTGTCAACATAAGTTCCTGCTTTCCTGACACAAACAAGGGTTGCTCTGTCACACATGCAGTAAGCTAAGAGAACAAAACCAGCTCATATTAGTTCAAAGATATTCATTCCTTAAAAGAGGAGATCCTTACAGCTTTTCTAGAAGCCAGCATTTTGCTAGTTCATATAATTATTTTGGTAAAAATCCATGGCCTATTATCTCTGCCACTCCAAAGAAATTAATTATATTTGAATTTCTCAAGATGGAAGTAATTTAAAAAACAAAATAAACTTATATGTCATTTATTTTACTGAAGCACAAGTAGTTTTATTAAAAGATGTTAAACATAAATGTAGCCTATACAAAATGCTATAAATACTAAATGAAACAGATCCTAAAGAAAAATATCTCCAGTAGTGAATACTTTTTTCATATATGCATCTGTATAGTATCTGTTTCTCATCACTATCAGTTTCTAGAGAAATCATAAAGAAAAATGGCAGTGTAGTTGTTGTAGATTCCTTTCATGAATAAGAAATTGTTTACACAAGAAAAATAAAATCACAAAAGGAATGCTACAGTCTCATTTCTGACTTTTTCAGTTATTTATCATCTGAGGAAAATAGTCAACAAGCATTTCTTTTTTGTAACTCTTAGAAACCTATGCGTATGTATGTTCATTTATAAATATATATTCTTTTCATAACAGGGAATATAGGAGCAAACATATCTTTCAGCAATGCCTTTTCACATGTTATTTAAATTTAAGTTAAAAAATACAACTAGAATTTTTTCTTATACCAATATATACTCATAAATCTGTAGTTTCTTGATAAACTATTTACTATGTGAATTATAAAATTTTAAGCTTCAGTGTATAAAATAACACTATCTTTGAAACCTATCTAATACAAAAATGCCACAACCAACAACTTTCATCATATGTTGCAACGTGACTAGAGCATATGAGGAAAAAGGCATCACATTGTTTATGAAAAAACAATTCTTGTAGATACACTTGGAAAACTGCAAACATTCATAAACAGTTACTCTTTGGGGATAGAGAAAAACTGCCATTAAACAGGTGTTAGAATTTAAATGACATCTCATTAGTGACTCCTTTTTGCAGCTCTGAGACAAATAAAACCTTCATTTAAAAGCATTAGTGCTATTCCTAAGGGTTTCTGGTATCATAATGTTTTGTTTTATGAAGATATTTAGTTTCTACCAGCATTCTTGCTTATTTATACAAAATAAACCAATTGCATTTCCAAGTTTAGCTGAGCATGAAGTCAGGGGGTGAATAAGGCCTTTGCAGCGCTGTAAGTAATACCCTTGCCCCTCCCTCCACTTCAGCCAATCTGGGAGATTAGACCACAGCCTAATAAATAAAGGTACTTTTGAGTACCACTTCCATGTAGAGAGTTAGTCCTTGTGTCCTTTGCCCTCAATTAAAGAACAGTCATATAAAACTCAGATTTTCTCAGTGTCCAAAGCCATTAACTACTTTTCCAGTTCCTCTCAATGAGAGATGTTAGATGATCTTTATAATTCAAGAATTATACTAGAGTGCTGCACAGCTATTGAAAACTTACCTGTTAATTGGGAAGTTTATTTGTACTATCATTTTACACTATCCTCACTAAGGCATTCTCAGGTCAGAAAATGTGAATATGAAGAATAGCACACAGAATGAAAGTGCTAGTCATGAAGTGGATTACAAAAATTCATGCATTTCATCACCTTTAAAAGTTATGGAATCCAGTGTTGAATTCAGCTGACTGAGAACCTTGGAATTCAATTCACTATAATTCTGTATTGTACTGGGGGAAGCATCTGCTAAGACAAACATTAAGGAGGTAGAAAATTTAAGTGGTTGCTTTCTTTCAAAAGTAATAAATATTATTGAGTATTGGGTCTAGGAACTGCAATGATATATTTTGGAAGTGTAAAGATAATTATACAAGATCTGGCCCAGAAGGAGTTTAAAATCGAATGGTGGAAAAGATGGTGGAAAAAAGAAGGGATAATATAATCTCCAAGTATAATAAGAAGCACTGAACAGTTAGAAAAGAAAGTGGGGTTGTCTAACACTCACAGAAGAGAAGACATTGGGCTGGTAGAATCAGAAGAGGAGATGACAGTTGAAAAATATTTTACTGCGTGAAGAATCATTTCATGAAAAGTGGATAGACTTGTGTAAATTTAGGCTCTGTTTAAAGAATTTGCAAAAGACAAAAAAAGATTGAGAAGTCTGTATGCAGGTCAGGAAGCAATAGTTAGAACTGGACATGGAACAACAGACTGGTTCCAAATAGGGAAAAGAGTACGTCAAAGCTGTATATTGTCACCCTGATTATTTAACTTACATGCAGAGTACATCATGAGAAACGCTGGGCTGGAAGAAGCACAGGCTGGAATCAAGATTTCTGGGAGAAATATCAATAACCTCAGATATGCAGATGACACCACCCTTATGGCATAAAGTGAAGAAGAACTAATGAGCTTCTTGATGAAAGTGAAAGAGGAGAGTGGAAAAGTTGGCTTAAAGCTCAACATTCAGAAAACTAAGATCATGGCATCTGGTCCCATCACTTCATGGCAAATAGATGGAGAAACAGTGACAGACTTTATTTTCTGGGGCTCCCAAATCACTGCAGATGGTAACTGGCAGCCATGAAATTAAAAGACACTTGCTCCTTGGAAGAAAAGTTATGACCAACCTAGACAGCATATTAAAAAGCAGAGATGTTACTTTGTCAACAAAGGTCCATCTAGTCAAAGCTATGGTTTTTCCAGAAGTCATCTATGGATGTGAGAGTTGGACTATAAAGAAAGCTGAGCACCAAAGAATTGATGCTTTTGTCCTATGGTGTTGAAGACTCTTAAGAGTCCCTTGGATGGCAAGGAGATCCAACCAGTCCATCCTAAAGGAAATCAGTCCTAAATATTCACTGGAAGGAATGATGCTGAAGCTGAAACTCCAATACTTTGGCCACCTTATGCGAAGAACTGACTCATTTGAAAAGACTCTGATGCTGGGAAAGATTGAAAGTGGGAGGAGAAGGGAACGACAGAGGATGAGATGGTCGGATGGCATCACCGACTCAATGGACATGAGTTTGAGAAAACTCCAGGAGTTGGTGATGGACAGGGAGATCTGGCAGACTGCAGTCCATGGGGTCACAAAGAGTGTGACACAACTGAGCGACTGAACTGAACTGAAAAAAGGCCATGATATAGAAAACCTTCAGTGAAGGCTTAAGAGGACACCTTGAATTTGTTAGGCACAAGGAGTCTTCGAAACCTTTGGGAAGCACAGAGATATGAGTATAGAAAAATTACTTTAAAGGAGTAAAGGATGAGAAATTGAAGAGAAGAGACTTCTTAGAAGGCTAATCTTTGGTGTGTAGTCAAGAAGCCTGAGGGCACAATTTAGGGGATTAATATTGTGAGACAAAAAATTGAGAAGAAATTACAGATACTGTAGAGCTGAATTCTACTGAATGTGGCCAATGATTGAAGACTGAGGAATGCATAGGAACACCAAAGAATCTTGACTTGAAGTAGGAGTTACATCTGAAACATTATCAAATAATCTGAGTAGATAAAGTGACAAAGACGGTAAATTTCCCAATTAAAAGGTAAGTTTTCAGTAGCCTTCCACTCCAGTATATAACTGTCAGAAAATTATGGTGTCACACCTGACATGGAGTGATTGAGAAATAAATCAGTGATTCTGACTTAGAGAAAGTCTGAGCCTTATGCTACAATTATTAATCTAATACTCAATGATAAAAGTGAGACAGGAGACAGAATTCTCTGAGCTAGATTTCCAAGCATTTATCTGCATAGGAGAGAAACCACAGGAGGCAATAGTATCCAGAGGGAAAAAAATATGGAGATGAAAAAAGGAAAATAGTAGGATCGGAGGGACGTAAGCACAAGGGAAGCCAAAAAACTAGAATTCAATTTTACAATGGAGTAGGATATATTCAGTTACCGTTTACACATTTGGTGAGTAAAAATAACAATAAGAAATGATGAAATTACCTATGTGGCATTGCTTATTAAAATAATTGCTAAACATATTCCAGTTGATTTTGACAAGGTTATAACACTGTGATCATTTCAAATTATCATCCAATTCTCATTTAATCACATAGCTTAAGCAAAATACAGAGCCCAGAAAAAAAGGGGGAAGAACAGCGAACCAAAAGCAGTTTAAACATTATAAGTGACATTTATTCAAAAAGAAGTTGCAGGCTGCAAGGCAAGAAAAGATTATTTTAGTTGAAATCAGTTTATATTACTGAATACGTGACCTTGTGATCTAAACGTTGGAACACTAGTCTAGAATAAATCTAGAACAGCAGAATATAAATATGTATATGTGTGACATTTAAAAAATATTCCCATTTGAATATAATAACTATGTGTGCTTTCTTGTTTTTTTGTCTTTATCCTCATTCTTATCCAGGAATGAATTAAAAATTTATGGGAAGGATGAAATCAAAGAAGAGAGAAAAAGGCACACAATAAAATACTTTGTACATGTATAAACACCAGATAATTTGATCTTTTTACTATGATTAAAGCTGAAAACTAATTCATCTTAGTTCTCCTGGGCTTCCTCCCCGCTTCTTACCTTTTTCTCACTTCATCTATCTCAGGCGCCCTTTCGCTTTAACATGCCCATCCTTCTTTCAACAGCAATTCATAGGTAATGGTACATCTCTGTTGTTAACATCTTTATATAAATTCAAGTCAACATGTAACTAACTTCTAATCCTTATTCACTCTTGCACAGATTAAATGCGATGTTATTAATTATTATCCTGTACATTTTCCAATTTACCATGCCTTTCACATACCTCACTGTATTAGTAAACTGTGAATTAAAAAAGAAACGATTCTCTCTGAGACCACTCTTATCACTGCTTAGGTTTTGCATATGCCTAGTTGACGATTAAAAGTTTTTACCCATTTCATTGAATACTTTAAGAGATTATGGAACAGATGGAGATGTTTGAGCAATAGTGGGGACAACAGGAAAGCCTAAATCCCCTCATATCACATAGGAAATTGGCTATTCTAGCTAGCACATCTGAACAAACACAATGCTTGCTATAGAAGACATGGAGTGTGGAGAGTGACAGCATTTAAGGATTGTCAGGGAAGACCCTCCCTATTTGGCTAACAAAAAAGTGACTCCAGCAATAAAAAATTTGAGCACCCCATCTCTGGTTGTCCTAACTTCCCCTTTTAAAACATTCTCCTCCATAAAGAAGAAATCTTATTTCTTTTCATACTTTATGCTCTTTCTTCCCTCCTTCAACCTTGCAATATCTTTACTTAGTTGATTCAGTCTTATTAAATTGCAAATGATCATTAACTATGGTTTCCCTGGTGGCTCAGATTGTAAAGAATCTACCTGCAGTACAGGAGACCCAGGTTCAATCCCTGGGTTGGGAAAATCCCCTGGAGAATGGAATGGCAACCCACTCCAGTATTCTTGCCTGGAAAATTCCATGGACAGAGGAGCCTTGAGGGTTGTAGTCCATGGGGTCACAAAGAGTCTGACATGACTGAACAACTAACTCTCCTTAACTGTAACAGCTTGCTTAGTTTTGTGTCCACAAAATTCACTTCTACTGAGAACTGGAACTTTCTGATGCTCGACCTCGCCTCGGGGCACAGAAACTAGCCCTACTAAAAAAATTGAGAGTCCTTCTCTCTTCAGATCTGACAGACACCCCATCATGCTGTCATTCTGTCAATTCGGTTCTGACCTTGTATTTTTCTGCACCCAAATCTACAGGCCAGGCTCCTCTGTCCTAGGATCTAGATCTGCTTGTCCTAGCCCATACACTGGTAATGTGTTGACATTAGGACATTGAGTTCGCAATTTGTAACCTTGCGGCCATGAAAACTCACTTCCAAGCTGTGTCCTAGTCATCTGCTGCCCAAATCTCTGATGCCTGCTTCTTTCATCCCCACTCATATTTATGGCCATTGATCCTCACTCATATTTACAAATGAGTCATATGCCAAGAATTTAAATAAGCCATTCAAGGTAATACAGCTAACAAGTGGCAAAACCATGATTCAAATTCAGATCTGATTAATTTTAAAGTTCATAATCTTTCGTCATACCTCCATCCCACCAAAACATAAACACACTACACATACACACGGTATTTTCCAAAAAGACTGCTTTTCATGCTGCTGCTAGGTCACTTCAGTCATGTCCGACTCTGTGCGACCCCATAGACGGCAGCCCATCAGGCTCCGCCGTCCCTGGGATTCTCCAGGCAAGAACACTGGAGTGGGTTGCCATTTCCTTCTCCAATGCATAAAAGTGAAAAGGGAAAGTGAAGTCGCTCAGTCTCGTGCAACTCTAGGCGACCCCATGGACTGCAGCCTACCAGGCTCCTCCGTCCATGGGATTTTCCAGGCAAGAGTACTGGAGTGGGGTTCCATTGCCTTCTCCATAACCATCTAGAAACGTCAGCATCACAATCTTCAAATAAAAGATAAAACAAGCATTAAGTAGAATTCAATGAAAGTAATAATGTTGTGGAATAGATAGCTAAGTTTAGGGTTCCAGTTAAGCATTTAATTGTTTATTTGTCTTTTAAACAACTGTTTTGGAAGATGCATGTGCTATTTTAGAGATATTCAGAAAGCTTTTTTTTTTCGTATTTCAAGAGAAAGATGCACATTCATGAACAAATCTTATATCTGCCATTATACAGCCCTTGATTTTCAGCCCTTATAGTTTTTCTACATGTGATCAAGTGTATTTTAAAAATATGTATTTACATTTATATGTTTCCCATTAGAATTGTTTTATATATGGCCATATATCTGATTCGATTTTACCACAGAAAGTCAGAGCTTTTATTTTTCTCCTGTTTTTTTTTTTTTTTTTGTCCACAAGGGAAAAAACTGAAAGGCAAACTTGACCCAAAGTGATTACCAACACATTAAAAATTCTACACACTCCTAGGTGTAACTAGATTGTTCCTTAATTAAAACATTGTCCTGAATGTTTGACGGGTTAGAGTCCCACCTGAAATGAAATAGTGGTAAAAAGAATGCTCTCTCTGTCAAAGAGTTAGATTAAGAATAATGCCTTCTAGACTGGGTCAAATCTTTTAACAATCATGTCAAAGGGAACAGAACATTTTGTCTTTTAGAAATGATATTTAGTTTTTTATTTCATTTAAAAATAGATATAGCTAATACAACTGTCCAATGATGTGCTGTAAATAAAACTAAAACTAAAAAGGAAAAGCAAAAAATTACTAAAAATATTTGAAGCCAAATTCAGCCCAGACTCTTTCATTATTAGATGGTCTAATATCCCTATCATAATATATTGCATCACACAAGCGCAAAATTTTACCTTTCTTTTAATGAGTGGTCACAATTATCACTTTTAATTTAAATGTCCTATAGTGCTGTTAACTCTTTCATTCATATTACCTGATCATTCTCACCTGTTCAGAAATAGTCTAAGAAAACTTCTCCAGAACCCCCACCACCAGCTTTCTGAGAAGCTAAAATGCCGCATCACTTCCATTTAAACTGCAAACTCTTCCCCCAGGAACACGTGCATTCTCTGCTTTTGTCAGGTACTCTAGGCCACCAAAGTTCTTACATACGAGACTGGTATGAATATCTCTTGGTATTAAACACAAATCACTGAAGATCTATTCCAAGCAGGCTTTTTGCTTCCCGCTTCCCTTCTTTTTTTCTCTTTTTTTTTTTTTTTTTTTTTTTAAGGGGAGGAAAAACTGTTTTATATCGACAACCATCTGTGAGCCTGTCTTTCAGGCCATCAAACTCTCCCATCCATTACGGAGCCTTCCTCACCTCCGCTGCATGACAGCACAATAAAGATGACATACTAATTCAATGACTTGTAATTTCAGCTAAACAAAGACAAGTGCTGCAGCTTCTTCTTTTGTGTTAACAGTGCCATATCGGTGAAGCCAGCTATGCAAACATAGCACTGGGAGGGTTTTATGACAGCAGTTGAATGGGGAGACTAGCTTGGTGTTGCTTTTTATGGTTTTTGGCTCCATAATTTTTGGCTCTGTGCTGCTGGCCATGGCTATTGTGTCTGGATTCTGTGTCAGCAGCAGCTAATTGTTCCAATAATGTTTATCATAGGGATCCACCAGGGAGCTGTATATGTGGAGATAAGCTACAGGGCAATGATACACACTATCTTACTGATCTCTATACACAGAGCCTTTGCCTCATGCCAAAAAGCTTTTTAGGTTCCCAGTCTTAAAAAAAAAAAAAAATAACAGCTTAATCATCGTGCCAACAATAGTGTCTAAGGGGATGTAATCAGGTTCCTCTGATAATCTTAGCAACACATGAAAGTCATGCGCAAAAGCAGTAATTGAAGCAGTTGGTTCATTCTACCACCTGCTGTTGAAGTCACAGGTTAATCTAAATGAGGTCCCCTTCCGATGAAACAGTATGCAAGGCACTTTTTATATCATAAATGTGCATTACAGAAAGCTTACAAAATAATAAAGTAACAGTTCATTAAATGAACTGGATGAAGTATCCCAGGCTTGTCTTACTTCTCCTGCTGCTGTCGGATGGCATATCTGAGTGTAAATTCTGTCCTCCTGTCTATACCCCAATGCACACTTCAGTTTGCATATGGTTCCAGACAATGGGAGTTCCTGAGACAGATGCCCAAATGTAACTAAACGTCAGGCAATCACGGGAATCAGCTGCAGGAAAGTGAAACATTTTTCTTTGTCTGCTTTTGATGCTATTTCCCCCAAGATTACTAAATAGAATGTTGACAATGTAAAAATAGCCCTAGAATCAACAATTAAGCAGCTTGCCGTTCTCTACATTAGCCCATGTATAAGGGATGGAGTTTTCGAAATAAACTTTTAACACCTGATTTCCATTTAAAATTTTCCTCAATTGGTTTTCATGAGGTCCTCACCTGACAAGAAATACTAAGATATGTAGTATGCTGCTCTTCTAACAGGCAATTTCTTTAACAGAAGGGATTTTAAAAATTATGAGAACTGTAGAACTAAGACTCATGAAAATTTTTAAATATAGAAAAAAATGAGACTTTCAGATTAAAATTTGTTCTTGATTTTGAGTTATTTCATTGAAAAATAATAACCATCATGAACTGAGAGTCAACTCAGCATCAGATGCCAACTAGTAATGTTATCTTATTGAAGTCTCATAGTCACTCGCTGAAATGGGCATTATGTCTGGAAACGCCAAGGAAACTAAATTTTAGGAATAATTGATTATAATCCAAGTTTCTGGGTTAATAAATGGTAGTGCTAAAACTAGAAACCAAAGTCAACCCGAGTCCAAAGCCATGCACTTTCTCCACCAAATTAAACTAATATAGTGTATTTAGTGTAAAAGAAAGGAAAGAAATACAGTGTTTATGTTGAGAAAGAAGTCCCTAGTCTTAATTAGGCACCGACAGCAGGGCCATGAAAGAAAATAAATCTGTGAACATAAATTAGTATATTCCTTAATTTAGTTGTATGTGTGGGATTGGGGGTTAGGGTTATAGTAGATATTGCTATCCATCTAGGAAAAATTTTTAATAAAAATAATAAATTATATTAATTTAACCTCATTCAGAATGACAAGGCCATAATAGTCAACAGAGTGACTATAACATTGAAGGTTTTAATAAATGCTTACCAAATTTTAATGGGTGAATGAATTAATCAAATAATATGAATAAATGAAAGTGACAGAAGCAAATGCATTTAGGAGTACTTACAATGTACCCTTCGCTATGTAGCAATTCACGTATGTTTTGTCTTGCTCCCTTACAACAATCTGCTAAATTTGGAATTATTCATCCCATTTTACAGGTGAGGAAATTGATGCTCTGAAATATTAGATCACCTATTCATGGCTACATTAACAGGAAAGTGGGAGAGTCAAATTTGAAATAAAGATAATCAGATTTCTCAAAGGTTGTGCGTGAACAAATTAATCAGTGAATCTAAAAATAATAACATTAAAATTAGTCATCAGATTCTTACATTGCCTCCGAGGACAGCAGCCCTCTGTCCATGGATGTACTCAGAATTGTATCCACGTGGTAGGAATGATTTAGTTTAGGCATTTCATAAACATTCCTAATAGCAAGGATTGTTAGGATCTGGACTGTGGTACCAAAGAAGCTAGAGAATATTTGAATAATCTAGAGCTCTTATTTTACTTCTACTTCTGTCTTCTTTACTTGGCAGCTAGAAGAGTAGAACAGGTAACCTTTAAAGACATATCTAGGTCAAAGTTACTATATTAATTGAATGCAAATTCTTCTAGAAACTCTTTCCATGATAGATAATATATCAGTTAGAGTCTATGAAACTAAAAAGCATTGTCTCTAGTAATGTCCATAGCTTACTATATGATGTTGAAGTATGTTTTATGCAAGTACCAAACATAAAAGGCACATTCATAAGACCTGAGTATTAATTTCCTCTTAATTCAGGCCTGAAGAGGATTTAGGATAGTATTCTGTTTGGAAAGATCAAAAACAAACTAAAAAAAACCTCATAAAAGGAAAAAAATGAAGTACTTTCCCCTAAACAGCTTTGTTTTCAAGGATAAACTCTGTTCCAATTTACATGGAATTATTTTAAAGTAATAAGATTATCATTTCAAGTCTACTCACCTATTACTACAGTTTCTGGAACTGACTAAATTACAAAGTCCACAGAGAAGATGGGCTATCTATAATTCCTGCTGCTGCTAAGTCGCTTCAGTCGTGTCCGACTCTGTGCGACCCCATAGACGGCAACCCACCAGGCTCCGCCGTCCCTGGGATTCCCCAGGCAAGAACACTGGAGTGGGCTGCCATTTCCTTCTCCAATAATATATATATATATATATATATATATATATATTATATCAGATATAATTCCTACAGATTCTATAATAACACTCTATAGTTTTCCATTACACTTTGACTGGTCTGCTCATCTTTAATTTGTTACCAGGAAAATATTTTTGACAAAATTTATAAAATAATAATTTGTTATTCTGATCTCATTTTATATTTAGAATTTTTGAAAATAGGCATTTAAAGTACTACCATGTATGGATGTGAGAGTTGGACTGTGAATAAAGCTGAGTTGATGCTTCTGAGCTGTGGTGTTGGAGAAGACTCTTGAGAGTCCCTTGAACTGCGAGGAGATCCAACCAGTCCATTCTGAAGGAGATCAGCCCTGGGATTTCTTTGGAAGGAATGATGCTAAAGCTGAAACTCCAGTACTTTGGTCACCTCATTCGAAGAGTTGACTCACTGGAAAAGACTCTGAAGCTGGGAGGGATTGGGGGCAAGAGGAGAAGGGGACAACAGAGGATGAGATGACTAGATGGCATCACCGACTCGATGAACACAAGTTTGAGTGAACTCTGGGTGTTGGTGATGGGCAGGGAGGCCTGGCGTGCTGCGATTCATGGGGATGCAAAGAGTCGGACACGATTGAGCGACTGAACTGAACTGAAAGTCATGGCCTCTGGTATCTCATCCAGAATTAAGGAGCTTAGAAGTCATCATTCTATCCTAACAGCAAGTAAAAAGTTAAACACATAAAGAAATCAATAGTTTTGTTTTGGATCTATCAGAGAAGTGATATCATAGCGCAAATTCATGGGTAAGATGACTAAATACTGTCAAGATCTCAGTTCTTCTGCATGTTGTTTATAGATTCAACATAATTCAAATAAAATCCTAATGAGTATTTTGTATCTAAAAACAACAAGAACTCTTAAAGCTCAACAATAAGTAAATGAAAACCTTGATTAAGAAACGGGCAAAAGACCTGAACAGACATCTTTCCAAAGAAGATCCACAGATGATAAGTAAGCATATGAAATTATGTTCAACATTATATGTTACCATGGAATTGAAAATTAAAACAGCAATGAGATACCAATCCACACCTATTAGAATGGTTGAAAATTCAAAACTCAGACCACACTAAATGCTGAGGAGGCTCTGGAGCATTAGGAACATTCATACATTGCTGGTGGAGTGTGGCATGATTTAGCCACTTTGGAAGATAGTTCGGCAGTTTCTTAGTGAACATACTCTTATCACGTGATCCAGTAATTGCACTTCTTGGTATTTACTCAAGGAGTCGAAACTTCTGTCAAAAGAAAAATCTGAACAATGATGTTTAGAACAGTTTTATTCATAGCTGCAAAAACTTGAAAGCAAATTGCAATGTCCTTCAGTAGGTGAATGGATAAATAAACTGTGGCACATTCAAACGGTGGAATTTTATTCAGTGCCAAAAAGAAATGAATTATCAAACCATGAATAGGCATGGAAGAATTTAAATGCATATTACCAAGAAGATAACATACACAGCTTGTAAGAAGCCAACCTATATGATTCTAACTATATGACATTTGGAAAAGACAAAACTATGGAAACAGTAAAAAGGTTAGTGATTTCTAGGGTTTATTTAGCAGAAAGAAATGAATAGGCAGTGTACACAGGATTTTTATGGGACCTCTAAGTACTTTCCATTCTATTTTGCAATGAACTTAAACTGCTCTAAAAAGTGAAAGTTATTAATTATGAAAAAAGTAAAAGTCAAGAGGCTTTGAAAAACATTAATAGGAAAATTCTATCCCTCACTTAGTTGTCAAGCAGCCTAGTTAAAATGTAAATCCAACTGTATTTTCATTCCCCTGCTGAAAACTCTTCAAGGACTCCCCACTGCTTACCTGAACAAGTATGGTGTGTATATCACTGGCAGTACCTGAGACGATTTTAAGTAATATGTGGAAAACTGCCCTCTAAAACTTTAACTGTAATGCATTTATTAGAGTATATGAAAAAATAAAACTAGTATAACAAAAAAGTAGAAGTTGAATAACCATTTTCTGATTCTGATAATTGGATTATTTATCTCTATGCAGTGGTAGCCTGCACATTGCTATATGGCCTTTTAACAATTCAATTACTTATAAAGCATTATTTTTCTTCCATTATTATCCATTATAAAATTAGGGGTATTTTCTGCTATTGGGGGAGAATTTTAATCACTTGAATGTTAAGGCAGTTAATATTTTTAAATGATCTAGCTCATGGACTAAGTTCCTAACAACAACATAAAATGTTTTATAGGCCTCAAAATATTTTTAAAATGATTTAAAATAATCATAAAATAAGCATAGCTGCAAATAAAATATATTATAGTGATAGTTTAAAGTAGACCTCTCTTATACCTGGTGAAATCAAATTAAAATTAAAACTTTTTCACTAGCTTTTACTACTCAATGCTTTAAAAAAATCATAGACAAGATAATTACTTATATTTCCCCTTTTACATTTTTTTAGTGTTATCATCTTTCAAATTTATTGGACTTTTTATAATTGGTTTAACTGTAGTACTCTCCATTGCTATGGAGTTGTAGTTTGATTTTTTTCCCTTGTCATGGAAAGATGGCAGTTGTTATAACAAAGAACTAACATTTCCAGTCTTTGAAATGAAGGCCCTTTGCTGTGTTTTGAAAGACCATGAAATAGAAATATTTCTCTTATTTCCCAGCATGATGGTATCATTACACAAGAGGAGTTCCACATACCCAGGACTATACAATTATTGCCAATAGAATCACCAAAATACTGAGTGGTCTTGGACAGGAAGCATTTATGGAATATTATGAAATGTTTCATAGTAAGGATGCCAGAGATTTTAAGCAGAACTCAAGCGGCAGCTGGAGCAAGGCACAATCTAGAATCTTTTTAGGGCAAGGTGTTCAGTCTCAAAAGATCAGTAACCTGCTCATGGAAGTTCATTTATGAACCTCCAGTTCATAAATACACTATGTAATTTCCACTTAATAAGCAATGCCTTTATTTTACATTTTATCCAACTTCTATCTTGGAGCCTGTTTCTCTGTTCTTTCAAATATGTCCTAGACTGCACCAGCAGAAGTTAAATCAGTATTCTCTCCTTATCCTCAGCACATAGCCTACTACATAAATGACAAATAAAAGATGTACATAAACATAAATTGAAGTATAAATCTCTTTGAAAATTTTATAAATATCTTGTTTTTGTGTTATTAAGATGAAACAATTGGTAAGATTGGTTTGCTATAGACTCTTTTACCTGTGATGTCATGTACTACATGTGTAAATATTATTTATGCAATATAGAAATAATTTGAAATTACAATTGCAAGCAGAATATTTCAATGATGTTTTACCATTCATGCTTATAAAAACCATGTAGAATATTGTAGTTCCTGATTTCATATTATGTTATATTTATGCAGTAACCTCTTCTTTGCCATAGACCAAAATCTCTTCAAAACTCCATATTTTCATCTCTCCAATTGTGCCTTTCTTTTGCCAAGGGCAGAATCTCAAAATATTAGTCCCCAAATCTGGGGACTAAGAGTTAGTCCCAGTTTTTCATCCCTCCCTTTACCCAATCCCTTTGCCATGTGATCTGCAGCCCATCCCACTAGAGGTGGAATGTACTTCATCTTGACTTTGGATCTGGCATGTGCCTTGTATTAGCCAAGTGCTTCCCTGTTGGCTCAGATGGTAAAGAAATTGCCTGCAATGCAGGAGACCCTAGTTTGACCCCTGGGTTGGGAAGATCCCCTGTAGAAGGGAATGGCTACCCACTCCGGTATTTTCTGCCTGGAAATGCTGCCAAAGGAGCCTGGTGGGCTACATTCCACAGGGTCACAAAGAGTTGGACAGGACTGAGAACTACCACTACTTCCGGTATTAGCCAAAGAAACATAGTAGAATGAGAATTTGCTGATTCAGGCCCTAGAATATTTCTACTTGCTCTGCTTCATTCTGCCATCACCATGAGAAGTACTTTCCCCTCCACCTGGGCCCCCAAATGAATACAGTTTGGATCCAGAATGAATTCAACCCACATCAAAGAGCCAAGTTCCACCAGATTTATACAGTGAAGCCAAGGCAGCCAACCAGCCTCAACTACATCAGCTAACTTTGGACACATTTTATGTAAGAAAAAATGAATGAGTATTGTTTTAGGTCATTGACTTTTGAGGCAGTATTTTAGGCTGCAGCACTATGATAGATACAGACACTGATAAATTCTTTCAGCAACTTTGTCACAAGCTTCTATCTGGTAAGCATTAAAAGGCTACAGTGAAGTTGAACACCATTCAGGTATGACCTAAATCAAATTCCCCCCCTTATAATTATACAGTGGAAATGACAAATAGATTCAAGGGATTAGATCTGATAGACAGAGTGCCTGGAGAACTATAGACAGAAGTTTGTGTCATTGTACAGGAGGTGGTGATCAAGACCATTCCCAAGAAAAAGAAATGCAAAAAGGTAAAATGGTTGTCGAAGAAGGCCTTACAAACAGCTATGAAAAGAAGAGAAGCAAACGGCAAAGGAGAAAAGGAAAGATATACCCACCTGAATGCAGAGTGCCAAAGAACAGCAAGGAGAGACAAGAAAGTTTCCTCAGTGATCAGTGCAAAGAAATAGAGGAAAACAACAGAATGGGAAAGACTAAAGATCTCTTCAAGAAAATTTGAGATAACAGGGAACATTTCATGAAAAGATGGGCTCAATAAAGGATAGAAATGGCATGGACCTAACAGAAGCAGAAGATATTAAGAGGTGGCAAGAATATACAGAAGAACTATACAAAAAAGATCTTCATGACCCAGATAATCATGATGGTGTGATCACTCACCTAAAACCAGACATCCTGGAATGCAAAGTCAAGTGGGCCTTAGGAAGCATCACCACAAACAAAGATAGTGGAGGTGATGGAATTGCAGTTGAACTATTTTAAATCCTAAAAGATGATGCTGTTAAGGTGCTGACCTCAATATGCCAGCAAATTTGGAAAGCAGCAGTGGCCACAGGACTGGAAAAGGTCAGTTTTCATTCCAATCCCAAAGAAAGGCAATGCCAAAGAATGTTCAAACTACCACACAATTGCACACATCTTACACCCTAGCAAAGTAATGCTCAAAATTCTCCAAGCCAGGCTTCAACAGTACATGAACCGTGAACTACCAGATGTTCAAGCTGTATTTAGAAAAGGCAGAGGAACCAGGGATCAAATTGCCAACATCCGTTGGATCATAGAAAAAGCAAAAGATTTCCAGAAAACATCTACTTCTGCTTTATTGATTACCCCAAAGCCTTTAACTGTTGAAATGACAACAAACTCTGGAAAATTCTTAAAGTGTTGGGAATATCAGACCACCTTACCTGCCTCCTGAGAAATGTGTATGCAGGTCAAGAAGCAACAGTTAGAACTGGACATGAAACAACAGACTGTTTTCAAATTGGGAAAGAAGTATGTCAAGGCTGTATATTGTCACCCTGCTTATTTAATTTATATGCAGAGTACATCATGAAAAACACTGGGCTGGAAAAAGCACAAGCTGGAATCAAGATTGCTGGGAGAAATATCAGTAACCTCAGATACGCAGATGACACCACCCTTATGGCAGAAAATGAAGAGAAACTAAAGAGCCTCTTGATGAAAGTGAAAGAAGAGAGTGAAAAAGCTGACTTAAAACTCAACATTCAAAAAACTAAGATCATGGCATCCAGTCCTATCAATTCATGTCAAATAGATGGGGAAACAATGAGAGTGAAACAGTGAGAGACTTTATTTTCTTGGGCTCTAAAATCACTGCAGATGGTGACTGCAGCCATGAAATTAAAAGACACTTGCTTCTTGGAAGAGAAATCATGACCAACCCAGACTGCACATTAAAAAGCAGAGACTTTAGCAACAAAGGTCTGTCTCATCAAAGCTATGGTTTTTCAAGTAGTCATGTATGTATGTGTGAGTTGGACTATAAAGGAAACTGAGTGCCAAAGAATCCCTTGGATGGCAAGGAGATCCAACCAGCCCATCCTAAAGGAAATCAGTCTTGAATATTCATTGGAAGGACTGATGATGAAGCTGAAATGCCAATACTTTTGTTAGGGGAAGCACACGGATTGAAACCACCCACCCTTGCCAGGCACCATAGTAACTATTTGCATGAGTTGTTTTATGACAGGAGGTCTTGGTAAGGAACAAGGAACTAATGAGCCTCCTCCAACCAGAAGAATTCGGGAAAGGTCAAAAGGAGACACCACATGTCTGACCACCTCCCAGAATCCTTTTCTCTGGCATCCATCTTGGCTGAACAAGGCGTACACCACCAGGAAGGACTCTGAGTCAGAATGATTGGCTAAAGACAACCCAGAAACTAATCCCATCACCATAAAACCTGAGACTGCAAGCCATGTGACAGAGCTGTTCTCCTGGGTTCCCTTACCCTACTGCTCTCCACCCGGGTGCCCTTTCCCAATAAAATCTCTTGCTTTGTCAGCACATGTGCCTCCTTGGACAATTCATTTCCGAGTGTTAGACAAAAGCCCAGTTTTGGGCCCTGGACCCCTTCCTCCAACACTTTGGCCACCTGATGCGAAGAACTAGCTCATTTGAAAAGAACCTGATGCAGGGAAAGATTAAAGGCAGGAGGAGAAGGGGATGACAGAGGATGAGATGGTTGGATGGCATCACCGAATGGCATCACCGACTCAAGGGACATGAGTTTGAGCAAGCTGCAGGAGTTGGTGATGGACAGGGAAACCTGGCATGCTGCAGTCTTTGGAGTCACAGACTCAGACACGACTGAGTGACTGAACTAAACTAATTGAAGTTGAAGAAGCCTGCACAGTTGTGGAGACATGGTATTTCTGAGCAGCTAATACTGCTGGTCTTTTAAGAGTTGAGATGCAGGTAGCCGCAATAAGTGATTTTCCATGAAACAATATCTTGGTATGGTTTGATATTTGGTATTACTTAAGCCTGTAACATTGGCCTTCCTAGTTATTCTTTTTTTTTTTTTTTTGATTTATTTATTTATTTATTTTCAAGTAAATGGTTTTTATTTTTTTATTTAAAAAAAATTTTTTTTTATTTTTAAACTTTACATAATTGTATTAGTTTTGCCCAGTTATTCTTTAAGCTAATTATTACCCTGATATATTTTCCATTAATAACTAGAGTGGGTTATGCAACCGAACTTTGAATTGAGACAGTAATTGTCTATTACTTTTTTTTTTAAAGAAAAAAACCTATTGGAGACGGAATAATTGATAAGAAGTAGCCTTGTGCCTTGAATTCAGGTTATCAGGTATTTCACTACCTAAAAAGAACAGAAATTAAAGAGAAATATCACTAAATCATAATTTAACTTTTTAACTTTTAATTTTAATTTATCAGTTTTTTATTCTTTAATGCTTGAAGGCTCTAACTCAGTTTATTTTACTACTGTCATTAAAACTTCTTGACCCTTTAAAAAACAAGTAATAGACAATTACTGTCTCAATCTCTCCATGCCCCACCTTCCTCACTAGTAAAATATGGAAAATATCTAACATCTGCTTCTAAGAAGGATTATTATGAATAACAAATAATATGATAAAAAGTCACTTTACTTTTAAATGAAGTCAGGATAAGTAAATGCATATATATATACATATGTACATATTCAAACATGTGTGTGTAATATTTAATGTTACTATCAGCTCAAATGCATAATAAAAAATGACCCACGGGTTTATGTCTATTTCAAAAGTGTTTCCAATTCGGAGAACTTCCCATCACAGTTTATGATTTCATCTACTTGTGGCCTATTCTTGCTTTCTTATTTTTGCCCATGGAAAGAGTACTATCAGTAAACAAGGAGTAAATTCATTCACTAGGAAACAATCATCCATAATATTTAATGTAAATCTTTTTCTGTTTACCATAACAGGATATTAAAAGTGATTGAGCTTTTAAGTGTGTGGTTATAATCACATTTATTAAATAATATGTAAGTATTCATTTACTAATACAAAATATGCACAAGCAATTTAGAATAAATGAGAAAGAGTCATGTACAAGCACTGTATGAGTGATTTTAGGTTACAAAAAGAAAAACCTGGGAAATTGTTTTGATTTTGATTCCCTTGTTAATATTCACTTTTATCCAATACTAAATGTCTGCAAGTGGCTGAAATTAGTAATTAAAAACATGATATCTTGTGAAGACACGTAGGAAAACTTTTCAAAGACCTTAAAACATAAACTGCTCACATGTAATCAAAGAGAATATATTTAATATTTTACCTCATTTATATAGCTTTCTAGAAGAAAGAAAGCATATTAATAGTAATAATTTTCAGCTTAGTTACACTGGAACCCATTTGAAAAGTTCCGTAGGAAAGTAGTAACTAGAAACGAAAATACATTGCTTTTGTACTAGGAGAACTGCAGCCAAGAGTGAGCATGATGTCATCCCTCTGCTAATTGTTAGCCTAGCATTAAATATCTGGGGATTATTCATTCAACCAAAATCTAGCGAGCCTTATTCCATACCCCATACATAAATGCCAGAGGAAGAGTGGAATAAGTAGGTGAGTTTCATGCTTCAAGGTGTCTAGGAAAGAAACAGACAGGACACATGCAAACAAGTAAAAGTAAATAACGTAAATGTAGACAGTGAAAAGTATATTGAAGAAAATAGTAATTACTACAGAGAGTAACTGGGCAATAGTAGGCAGAATAGACAGAGAAAATCTCATTTGAGAGCATGATATTTGAGATAAATAACTGTGAATATTATGTAGAATAATTAATTATTTTCTACTGTAGCTATTGTTCTATAGAGGCAAAAATTAAGAACTATTTAAAGCTAATTTCACTCAAAAGAGATAGACTGGAGATTTAGATAAGGTTAAGGAAGGATGGGAAATAGATGGGGAAACAGTGGAAATAGTGTCAGACTTTATTTTTTGGGGCTCCAAAATCACTGCAGATGGTGATTGCAGACATTAAATTAAAAGACGCTTACTCCTTGGAAGGAAAGTTATGACCAACCTAGATAGCATATTCAAAAGCAGAGACATTACTTTGCCAACAAAGGTCCATCTAGTCAAGGCTATGGTTTTTCCTGTGGTCATGTATGGATGTGAGAGTTGAACTGTGAAGAAGGCTGAGCACCAAAGAATTGATGCTTTTGAACTGTGGTGTTGGAGGACTCTTGAGAGTCCCTTGGACTGCAAGGAGATCCAACCAGTCCATTCTGAAGGAGATCAGCCCTGGGATTTCTTTGGAAGGAATGATGCTAAAGCTGAAACTCCAGGACTTTGGCCACCTCATGCGAAGAGTTGACTCATTGGAAAAGACTCTGATGCTGGGAGGGATTGGGGGCAGGAGGAGAAGGGGAAAAAGAGGATGAGATGGCTGTATGGCATCACTGACTCGATGGACGTGAGTCTGAGTGAACTCTGGGAGTTGGTGATAGACAGGGAGGCCTGGCATGCTGCGATTCATGGGATCACAAAGAGTTGGACACGACTGAGCGAGTGAACTGAACTGAACTGAACTGAAGGAAGGATGGCCAGAAATAAATAACATTAAAGCTAGTTTAAAATGTCTAAAATGCTGATATATGGACAAACGCACTTGAGCTCTGGAGTCAGACAGATCAGAATTTAAATCTCTCTTTGAGGCCATCAACTGAGAGGCTTTGGGCAAGTCACTTCATTTCTCTGACAGTACATACTTCATAGACTTGGATTTCATAAGAGACATTCTTAACCTTCTAACAAAGTGAAAAATCACTTTATCATACAAAATAACAGCAGTTTGCAAATGCCTGCAACACTAACAAAGAATTGGTGGGTACAAAGTGGAAAATGCTAAGGTTAATAACAATGAAGGTTAATTGCAACCTTCAACCTTAAAACAAAGGTTTTCAATAGAAGTCAAGTAATGAGTAGGATTTAGATTTTATAGAGGCAGTAGAGTGCTCTTTCCATGTAAATGCTTCTATGGTAGCACTGGATACAGCTGTCATATCACACTCCTCACTAATGGCCCCTGTTCTACTGGACTAATGATTAAGAACACTAGCAGATTCTCATGAATGCAGGCATTTCCTAGACAATCTCACCCATATATTGATAACAATTTTCATTTCAGTTTTAACTAAAAATTTGAGAGAGTTGACCTCAAAGCATCTTTGCAGTCAGGCTATATGTGTTTAGATATAAAAAAAACTGCAGTGGCCTTAATTCTGCAATACTGTGTATGTAACACAACAAATTCTAGCTATTTTATATTCTGCCTCATGTATCTTTAACATAGCCTAAAGCTTTGGTTGATCACCATGGCTAATGAAAATATATGACTCGGCAAAAGTTTCAGAAACCACATGTATCTACAGTCCTGGGATAGAGGGAGGAAAACACTATTTTACTTTTAAAATTATGAGAATCTAATTTGTAACCCAGGAAGAAAATGGCTTCCTAGGTGGTGCTAGTGGTTAAGAACTTACCTGCCGATGCAGGAGACATAAGAGAAGCAGTCAGATCCCTGGGTAAGGAAGATCCCCTGGAGGAGGAAATGGCAACCCACTCCAGTATTCATGCCTGGAGATTCCCATGCACAGAGGAGCTATGGTCCATCAGGTTGCAGAGTTGGACACAACTGAAGTGAGTTAGCACAGCTAAGGAAAAAAATAGATGCTATTTAAAAAGCTTTGTTAAAGGATAATTTCTATACTGTTAGAAATATCTTCCAAATATGTTGTTTAGCATATGTTCAAAATACTACATTGAAATCTTTCCATTCGACTATTGTCAATACACAGTCTCAATAGTGAGGCATAAAATAGGGCTCCAGGGGACAGAAGGATGAGAGGTACTTTCAAGGAGCTGACAATCTAGATGAGAAAACAGAAAGATGATGCAGAGTAAATGACAAGCCTGTTTGTGATCCCAGAAAGCTGCTTAGGACAACTGCTGCCCTGCCCTTTTCTTTATTTACTTCACTCATTCTGAGGGACATGAGCCCAGGATGATATCACTTAAGACTCAACTCAAAACTCTTGGAGTGAACTCTAGTCAATGGCTGTAATCCAAGCTGAAAATTTGGGTCTTTGGACTACCGTGCCTTTCTGTAAGTCATATCAAGGTCTCCACGGTCTCTAACTCCCTAGGAAAACTTCAACAGGTCAGTCTTTAAAATGACTTTGCACTCTCTAGCACTAAAAACCAGAGAAGTGGCTGCAGGACTACTCCTCATTTTCTGGGTACACACACACTCTAAACCCTGGTCTTCTCCACATACTTATAACACTTACCACAAAGGCCATGGTAAATATCTGTTACTCAATTTCCTATTCAACAGTGTCATACTTTATTTTGCAGTAAGTGATTGAGTGGCTAATGCCTTGACCACAGCTTTAAAAAGTTAATAATTTCTCACTGATATTTTTCAGAAAAATTTAAATTAACTTTATTGAGGTATAATTTCCATGTTCATTCCTGTGTTAGTCACTCAGTTGTGTCCGACTCTTTGAAACCCTATAGACTGTAGCCCAACAGGCTCCACTGTCCATGTAATTCTCCAGCCAAGAATACTGAATTGGGAAGCCATTCCCTTCTCCAGGAGATCTTCCCAACTCAGGGATCAAAACTGAATCCCCTGCAATGCAGGGATATTCTTTACCATCTAAGCCACAAGGGAAGCCCTGGAAATTTTATAATTTCCACAAAAGTATCTATTTGATACCAAATGTATATGATTTGATGAGTTTTGACAAATTTATATACTTGGTCAACTATCATCACATCAAGATATAGAATATTTCCATCTTTGATGACTTGTAATTTTCTTAAGTTATATCACTAGAAGCTAGAATGTGGAGTGAAAGGTATGTACATTTTTAAAGCTTTCACTATATGTTGCCAAACTGCCTTCTAGAAACTTATTATAATTAGCCAGCTCTGATATAGACAAGAATACTAAATTTAGATAGATCATTGCCCTATTGACAGCCATGTTGTCCCTTCCAAAAAAGATCTTAATCTTGACTAGAATTAACACAAAGAGCTTTTAAAAATCTTTGCTTTGATAATTAATAAATCTGAATTATTATAAAAGTGGAATTCTTAGAAGTGAATTAAATGCACTTGAAAGAAACTGATGTGATGTTTTTTTAGAGGATGATAGTTTAATATAAAAGTTTTAAATTTTTTGTTTCAAAAATAGAGAGACTTTAATTGAGACAACATTTACATATGATAGTTTCTCTTGCAGCAGTACTACTCCAGAGATAATCCACAGGCCTTAGTAGCAGCATCACCAGAGAATTCGTTAGGAGGGCAGATCCTCAGGCCCCATTATAGACCTCCTGACTCTCAAACACTGGCTTCAGGCCCCTCAGTGTTTTAACAAGCCCTCTACTTGATTCTGATGGATACACAAATGTGAAAAAGATGGTTCTTTGAGAACATTTTAAAAAGAGAAAAAAAATCCTTTCCTACACTCAAGAGTAAATCCAGCATTTATTAATCACCAAATTTTTTTTCCAGCATTTAACCTTTTTTTAATTTTTTTAATTTAATTTTATTTTTTTAATATAAATTTATTTTTGTTGGAGGTTAATTACTTTACAATATTGTATTAGTTTTGCCATACATCAACATGAATCCACCACAGATATACACATGTTCCCCATCCTGAACCCCCCTCCCTCCTCCCTCCCTGTACCATCCCTCTGGGTCGTTCCAGTGCACCAGCCCCAAGCATCCTGTATCCTGCATCAAACCTTTCACAATGGAGTATTACTCAGCCATTAAAAAGAATACATTTGAATCAGTTCTAAGAGGTGGATGAAACTGGAGCCTATTATACAGAGTGAAGTAAGCCAGAAAGAAAAATAGCATTTAACCTTTTAGATCTAGGTCTACTGTCTGACTAAAACAGTTGAGATTTTCCTAAGATAATTTCTAGGTTTAAAAATTCGTGACTGGCTTGTGCAAAATTCTGAATAAAGGGCTATCAAAGATATAAAGAAGTCATGAGTCATGATCTTTGTCTTCAAAGAACTTACCATTTGGTTGATTAGGCCTAACATAGCTAAACATTCAGGCTCCTTTGGTAACTGTGAAGTGAGTGACATAGACAATAGACTACATAGGTCCCAAAGGAGGTGAAGATCACTGAGGATCTGGGGGGACAGCTTGGGCTTCTCCAAGAATGTGCAACATGAAGTGTACATCAAAAGGTGTATAGGTTTTGCTTTAATGGAGGAGAATGAAGGAGGACATTTTATGTGAAAAGACAGTTCAGTTCAGTTCAGTCGCTCAGTCGTGTCTGACTCTTTGTGACCCCATCAACTGCAGCACACCAGGCCTCCCTGTCTATCACCAACTCCCAGAATTTACCCAAACTAATGTCCATTGAGTTGGTGATGCCATCTAACCATCACATCCTCTGTCGTCCCCTTCTCCTGCCTTCAATCTTTCTAAACATCTGGGTCTTTTCAAATGAGTCAGCTCTTTGCATCAGGTGGACAAAATATTGGAGTTTCAGCTTCAGCATCAGTCCTTCCAACTGATGTTGAACAGTTCTGTTGAACAGAACACCCAGGACTGATCTCCTTTAGGATGGACTGGTTGGATCTCCTTGTAGTCCAAGCAACTCTCAAGAGTCTTCTCCAACACCACAGTTCAAAAGCATCAATTCTTTGGCCCTCAGCTTTCTTCACAGTCCAACTCTCACATCCATACATGACTACTGGAAAAATCATAGCCTTGACTGGATGGACATTTGTTGGCAAAGTAATGTCTCTGCTTTTTAATATGCTGTCTAGGTTGATCATAACTTTTCTTCCAAGGAGTAGGCGTCTTTTAATTTCATGGCTGCAGTCACCATCTGCAGTGATTTTGGAGCCCAACACAATAAAGTCTGCCACTGTTTCCACTGTTTCTGCTTCTATTTGCCATGAAGTGATAGGACCGGATGCCATGATCTTAGTTTTCTGAGTGCTGAGCTTTAAGCCAACTTTTTCACTCTCCTCTTTCTCTTTCATCAAGAGGCTCTTTAGTTCTTAACTTTCGCCCATAAGGGTGGTGTTATCTGCATATCAGAGGTTATTGAAAAGACAACCAAATAGAATAAAAGCTGTCTTAGAAAGAGGAGGTAGCTGATTGGGTATGTTAGAAACTGCAGGTAGGTGCATAGCTTCAGATGAATCTACAAAGGAAGGCAGAGTCAGAAGGCTATTGCAAACTTACATCCATTTTCTGGGTATTTTATGAAGTATGCAGTTCTTAAAAGTTGTTTTCCTGGTCAAATGATAATCCCCTTATAGGATGATTTGACTATGCAAATCAGATTACGAGATCCATATTAAGGAAGTCACTCAAGCAATACAAAGCAAGATTCCTTTTGAGTTGACTAGAGAGAGATAGGAGAAGGTAATGGCACCCTACTCCAGTACTCTTATCTGGAAAATCCCATGGACGGAGGATCCTGGTGGGCTGCAGTCCATGGGGTTGCTAAGAGTTGGACACAACTGAGCAACTTCACTTTTCACTTTCATTCATTGGAGAAGGAAATGGCAACCCATTCTAGTGTTCTTGCCTGGAGAATCCCAGGGACGGGGAAGCCTGGTGGGCTGCCATCTATGGGGTCGCACAGAGTCGGACACGACTGAAGCGACTTAGCAGCAGCAGAGAGAGATAGCCTTGAATTATAATTATGTTCTAGAAAACTTTTGAAATTTACCTGCTTTCAGAACAATAAAATTTGCATATTTCCTACAGATAGCTGCTGCTGCTGCTAAGTCGCTGCAGTCGTGTCCGACTCTATGTGATCCCATAGATACCAGGCTCCCCCATCCCTGGGATTCTCCAGGCAAGAATACTGGAGTGGGTTGCCATTTCCTTCTCCAATGCATGAAAGTGAAAAGTGAAAAGTGAAAGTGAAGTTGCTCGGTCATGTCTGACTCCTAGAGACTTCATGGACTGCAGCCTACCAGGCTCCCCTGTCCATAGGATTCTCCAGGCAAAAGTACTGGAGTGGGTTGCCATTGCCTTCTTTGTCTTACAGATAGAATTGAGATTAATGTTTGGCATATTTTATAAAGGCTGTGTTATAACCATGTTTTCTTGTAAAAACTTAAAAACCCAGGTATTTAATGATGACCTAGTTTAATAAATTTCAAAACCCTTTTGACACTGCTTTGGGACATTAGGTTATGTATACAAAAACACTATACAAACCACAGTATATGTATCTCATACAATACTCAGGATTGTTTTCTTTAGAGAAATCTCAATGAAATTAGAGAGATATGCAAGAAAGTCAAGGAGAGTTTATTCAGGAAGGTCAAGGAAAGTTTAATAAAATATATAAAAACTTTGCATTACTAGTAAGGGGAGATGACGTTTTTATGCATAAGAATCTGATAAAGATTTTAAACATCAATTCAAATCAGTCTATTGATTGACAGTTGTAAGTTAGCAGTGGTTTGTTAGAATGACTTACTACTGTGGAAAAATGCTGCTCCCAGTTATATCCTTTACAAATTCTTCATGTCTTATGGTATGATGCTTGCATCTAGAGGCAAAGGATAATATAAAAGTAGATGTATCTTAAAATACGAAATAGAGATTTTCAAGTATACTGAGTTTATTAAATTGGTCCATAGGGTTTATGATTAAGTATTGACAGTGCCATGAATCATAAGCATACAGTGTATCCCACCACCAGTTGTAGTGATGTTTGTCGTGCTGATGGTACAATTTAATATTTAGATAGTTCTCTTAAATTAAGGGGCTATGTGATTTTAATCTATAATAGTAATTTCTGGAAAAAATTAGATGTACTATTTCAATTGGTATCTTGTAAATTGGGGATTAAATAAAACAAATGTATGGTTTTGTCAATGCTTTGTAGAGATTTTACTACAAAGTGTTCAATTGAGTGCTTGACTGCCTGAACTGATGCTTTATTGAATTGATCATTGTGAAAACACAATTCTGCCTTTGGATAGTCATTTGTTGGCCTCCCCTAGTCAAAACCACTTTGCTTTTAATAGAGCTTTGAACTAATAGAGTTTCTAAAGGTTTCTTTGAAAACCTCCCTATTACTTATCTCTATAAATAATAACAGTATTTATAACAGCTCTCTATGAGCTGTTACCTCATTTTCCTGTCTAATAATGTGACATCTGACATATTTATTTGAAAGGAAAAGTGACCAAGAATTAATCCGTTGTAAACCACCAGCACTTGAACTACTTTGCAAATATATGGCTTTAGGTAACAATTTTCTAATATCTTCTCTCCACATAGTACCTATTTTGAGTAAGAGTAAACAAAATTTAGTTTAAAATATTCCCCAGATATGTTTATTGTAACTTCCACTAAAAGCAATTTTCAAAGCACTATGTTATCACAAGTTGTATACTAAAACTTCAGTAAAACTGAAAATAGTAAATAAGATTATAGCTTTTACAGATAAAAGTTTAAAAATTATAACTCAGTCCCTACGTTCAAAGATAGAATTACTACAACATTAATACCTGTTATACACAGCAATGTAAGTGACATTGTAGTTCTATAAATCAAGCACAAGTAAACCTATAATTTGTGGGGCCAAAATATGAAAAACTTCATAAATTCCTGCAGGGAGGTGTTTTTCTATTATTATGTGACTGTACAGATTCAAATTTGACTCTCTACTAATATAACTAAAATGTAAACTTTAATCATTTCTTAACCACATCATTATACAAAAAGTTGTATATAAATATACAAATTCTGCTACTGTATATAATAACTTGTACTTATTTATAATCACTTACACACATAATTTAAGTGGTGTCTGTGCAAACAGTATTACAATCTATATTAGCCACCTATGTATGATTTCACCTATAACCAAAATAAATTTGAGCCTGCATGGCTCAGTCAATTAATGAAGTCATACTCATAAAAACACAGTCAAACCACCAAATAGTAATTGAAACAAAAGTGTAATTTTGTATCTTTCAAATAACTTTGAAAAGGATTTAATCCTAATTCATAAATATCAACAGAGCTAAAACAAGCAAACCCAAAAGCTTAGTCTCTCACGATTTGTATGTTTTTATGCAACTTTTAAAATAACTTTAATTTGAAACTATTTCCAAGTTACAAAAAACTACAAGCATCAGTTTAGTTCAGTCCCTCAGTCGTGTCCGACTCTTTGCGACCCCATGAATCACAGCAAGCCAGGCCTCCCTGTCCATCACCAACTCCCGGAGTTCACTCAGACTCATGTCCATCGAGTCAGTGATGCCATCCAGCCATCTCATCCTCTGTCGTCCCCTTCTCCTCCTGCCCCCAATCCCTCCCAGCATCAGAGTCTTTTCCAATGAGTCAACTTTTCGCACGAGGTGGCCAAAGTACTGGAGTTTCAGCTTTAGCATCATTCCTTCCAAAGAAATCCCAGGGCTGATCTCCTTCAGAATGGACTGGTTGGATCTCCTTGCAGTCCAAGGGACTCTCAAGAGTCTTCTCCAACACCACAGTTCAAAAGCATCAATTTTTTGGCGCTCAGCCTTCTTCACAGTCCAACTCTCACATCCATACATGACCACAGGAAAAACCATAGCCTTGACTAGATGGACCTTTGTTGACAAAGTAATGTCTCTGCTTTTTAATATGCTATCTAAGTCAGTCATAACTTTTCTTCCAAGGAGTAAGCATCTTTTAATTTCATGGCTGCAGTCACCATCTGTAGTGATTTTGGAACCCCAAAAAATAAAGTCTGACACTGTTTCCACTGTTTCCCTGTCTATTTCCCATGAAGTGATGGGACCGGATGCCATGATCTTCGTTTTCTGAATGTTGAGCTTTAAGCAACTTTTTTACTCTCCACTTTCACTTTCATCAAGAGGCGTTTTAGTTCCTCTTCACTTTCTGCCGTAAGTGTGGTGTCATCTGCATACTGAGGTTATTGATATTTCTCCCGGCAATCTTGAGTCCAGCTTGTGCTTCCTCCAGTCCAGCGCTTCTCATGATGCACTCTGCATATAAGTTAAATAAGCAGGGTGACAATATCCAGCCTTGACGTACTCCTTTTCCTATTTGGAACCAGTCTGTTGTTCCATGTCCAGTTCTAACTGTTGCTTCCTGACCTGCATATAGATTTCTCAAGAGGCAGGTCAGGTGGTCTGGTATTCCCATCTCTTTCAGAATTTTCCACAGTTTATTGTGATCCACACAGTCAAAGGCTTTGGCATAGTCAATAAAGCAGAAATAGATGTTTTTCTGGAAGTCTTTTGCTTTTTCTATGATCCAGCGGATGTTGGCAATTTGATTTCTGGTTCCTCTGCCTTTTGTAAAACCAGCTTGAACATCTGGAAGTTCATGGTTCACGTATTGCTGAAGCCTGGCTTGGAGAATTTCGAGCATTACTTTACTAGCATGTGAGATGAGTGCAATTGTGCGGTAGTTTGAGCATTCTTTGGCATTGCCTTTCTTTGGGATTGGAATGAAAACTGACCTTTTCCAGTCCTGTGGCCACTGCTGAGTATTCCAAATTTGCTGGCATATTGAGTGCTGCACTTTCACAGCATCATCTTTCAGGACTTGAAATAGCTCCACTGGAATTCCATCACCTCCACTAGCTTTGTTCGTAGTGATGCTTTCTAAGGCCCACTTGACTTCACATTCCAGGATGTCTGGCTCTAGGTCAGTGATCACACCATCGTGATTATCTGGGTCATGAAGATCTTTTTTGTACAGTTCTTCTGTGTATTCTTGCCACCTCTTCTTAATATCTTCTGCTTCTGATAGGTCCATACCATTTCTGTCCTTTATCGAACCCATCTTTGCATGAAATGTTCCCTTGGTATCTCTAATTTTCTTGAAGAGATCTCTAGTCTTTCCCATTCTGTTGTTTTCCTCTATTTCTTTGCATTGATCTCTAAGGAAAGCTTTTTTATCCCTTCTTTCTATTCTTTGGAACTCTGCATTAAGATGGTTATATCTTTCCTTTTCTCCTTTGCTTTTCGCTTCTCTTCTTTTCACAGCTATTTGTAAGGCACACTGAAACCATACTCACAGAAAACTAGTCAATCTAATCACACTAGGGCCACAGCCTTCTCTATCTCAATGAAACTAAGCCATGGCCATGGGGCAACCCAAGACAGGCGGATCATGGCAGAGAGATCTGACAGAATGTGGTCCACTGGAGAAGGGAATGGCAAACCACTTCAGTATTCTGCCTTGAGAACCCCGTGAACAGTATGAAAAGGCAAAATGATAAGGTACTGAAAGAGGAACTCTCCAGGACAGTAGGTGCCCAATATGCTACGGGAGATCAGTGGAGAAATAACTCCAGAAAGAATGAAGGGATAGAGCCAAATCAAAAACGATACCCAGTTGTGGATGTGTCTGGTGATAGAAGCAAGGTCCGATGCTGTAAAGAGCAATATTGCATATTGCTGGAATGTCAGGTCCATGAATCAAGGCAAATTGGAAGTGGTCAAACAAGAGATGGCAAGAGTGAATGTCGACATTTTAGGAATTAGCGAACTAAAATGGACTGGAATGGGTGAATTTAACTCAGATGACCATTATATCTACTACTGCAGGCAGGAATCCCTCAGAAGAAATGGAGTAGCCATCATGGTCAACAAAAGAGTCTGAAATGCAGTACTTGGATGCAATCTCAAAAAGGACAGAATGATCTCTGTTCGTTTCCAAGGCAAACCATTCAATATTACAGTAATCCAAGTCTATGCCCCAACCAGTAATGCTGAAAAGAAGCTGAAGTTGAACAGTTCTATGAAGACCTACAAGACCTTTTAGAACTAACACCCAAAAAAAGATGTCCTTTTCATTATAGGGGACTGGAATGCAAAAGTAGGAAGTCAAGAAACACCTGGAATAACAGGCAAATTTGGCCTTGGAATATGGAATGAAGCAGGCAAAGACTAATAGAGTTTTGCCAAGAAAATGCACTGGTCATAGCAAACACCTCTTCCAACAACACAAGAGAAGACTCTACACATGGAAAACACCAGATGGTCAACACTGAAATCAGATTGATTATATTCTTTGCAGCCAAAGATGGAGCAGCTCTATACAGTCAACAAAAACAGGACCAGGAGCTGACTGTGGCTGAGATCATGAACTCCTTATTGCCAAATTCAGACTGAAATTGAAGAAAGTAGGGAAAACCACTAGACCATTCAGGTATGACCTAAATCAAATCCCTTATGATTATACAGTAGAAGTGAGAAATAGATTTAGGGGCCTAGATCTGATAGATAGAGTGCCTGATGAACTATGGACTGAGGTTCGTGACATTGTGCAGGAGACAGGGATCAAGACCGTCCCCATGGAAAAGAAATTACAAGCATAGTACAATATTTTTTTTTTTTTGAAACATTTGAGAGTAACCTGTCAGCCTGATGCCCCAATACCTCTGAAATAGTATTTATTTCTTATAAATGAGTACATTCTTTTACATAACTGCAATATAGTCAGGAAATTAACACTAATGTATTACTACCATCTATTCCTCAGACCCCCTTGAACTTTCACCAATTGTTTTACAGCAAAAGGATGTAGCTCAGAATCATGCATTGCATTAGTTGTCATGTCTCATTAGTCACCTTCAGTCTAGTATAGTTCTTCATTCTTTTTTTTTTTTTGTAATCTTGACACTTTTGATTTTCACAAGCAAGTTGTTTTGGAGAATATCATCCAACTTGGGATTGTCTAATGTTTCTTCATGATTAGATTAAAGTTATGTATTTTCAGCAGAAATGTAATATATGATAATTATATTTTTCCAATTGCATTCTATATCAAGTGGCACACCCTTCTCATTTATCCTGTTTATTGATGATGATCATTTTGTTTGTTGTTTTGGCTTAAACAACATAAATTTACTCTCTCGGGATTTTGGAGGCTAGAAGTCCAAGATCAAAGTGTTAGCTAGGTTAACTGCTTCTATAGCGGCTCTAAGAGAGAATCTGTTCCATGCCTCTTCCTAGCTGCTGGCGGTTTGCTGGCAATTTTTGGCATTTCTCGGTTTGTCGAAGAATTGCTCTGATTTCTGCATTAATTTTCACATGGTGTTCTCCCACTTCCATTGTGTTCTTTCTATGTTTAAATTTCCCTTTTATTAGGAATCCGGTTATATAGATTTAGGAATCCTTGGTGGCTCAGTGGTAAAGAATCCTCCTTCAGTGAAGGAGACATGGGTTCAATTCCTGGGTCAAGAAGATCCCCTGGAGAAGGAAAAGCAATCCACTCCAGTATGCTTCCCTAGGAAATTCCATGGACAGAGAAGCCTGGCAGGCTATAGTCCATGGGGACACAAGTCACAATTTAGCGACTAAACCACCATCACCATATTGAATTAAAGGGCCAACTCTAGTGTGATGACATCTTAACTAATTACATCTACAATGCCCCTATTTCCAAATAAGGTTACATTCTATGGTAATGAGGGCTGTACTTCACCATATGAATTTTCCACAGGACATAATTCAATCCCTAACAGAGGCAGAAGGGATTGCTCCTTCCAAACTACATTTTCTTCCCATCAAAGCCAGTTGGTTCCAGAAACAGTAGTTAATTCTTATTTCCAGGTGTGTGTGTGTGTTTCAGACATTCATTTTACTTAACATAATGCCCTCTAGGTTCACTTGTGTTGTTGCAACTAGCAGGATTTTCACTTTCTTTAAGGATAATATTTCACAGATTTTTAAAACATGTACTTAATTTGGGGGGATATATATTTAGAAGTGGGGTGGTTGGATCATATGGTAGTTTTATTTTTAATTTTTTGAGGAAATTTCATACGATTTTCCCCGTGGTTCACTAACAGCCCACCAGGGTTCCCTTTTCTCCTGATCCTTGTTGATATTTGTTATGTCCTATCTTTTTTTTCTCTTTTTTTAATTGGAGGACGTTTGCTTTACAATATTGTGTTGGCCTCTGGCATATATCAACATGAATCAGACACAGGTATACATATGTCCCCTTCCTCCTGAACTTCCCTCCCACCTCCTACCCCATCCCACACCTCTAGGTTGTCAAAGAGCACTGAATTGAGCTCCCCGTGTCACTCAGCAAATTCCCACTTGCTATCTGCTTTACATATGGTAATGTATATGTTTCCATGCTATTGTCTCAATTCATCCCACCCTTTCCTTCCCCCATTGTGTCTGTTCTCAGTCTGTGTCTCCACTACTGGTATTCCACTACCTTGAGAAAAACATAATTGAAAGAGACATATGTACCCCAAAGTGTGTGGCAGCACTTTTTACAATAGTTAGGACACGGAAGCAACCTAGATACCCATCAACAGATGAATGCTTAAGGAAGGTGTGGTACATATATGCAATGGAATATTACTCAACCATAGAAAGGAATGCATTTGAGTCAGTTCTAATGAGATGCATGAACTAGAAACTATTATACAGAGTAAGTAAGTCAGTGAAAAAGGCAATGGCAACCAACTCCAGTACTCTTGCCTGGAGAATCCCATGGACAGAGGAGCCTGGTAGGCTGCAGTATGTGGGGTAGCAAAGAGTCTGACATGACTGAGCGACTTCACTTTCACTTTTCACTTTCATGCATTGGAGAAGGAAATGGCAACCCACTCTGGTATTCTTGCCTAAAGAATCCCAGGGATGGGGGAGCCTGCTGGGCTCCGTCTATGGGGTCACACAGAGTTGGACACGACTGAAGTGACTTAGCAGCAGCAGCAGCAGCAGCAGAAGTAAGTCAGAAAGAGAAAGACAAATATTGCATATTAATGAATGTGTATGGAATCTAGAAAGATGGTACTGATGAATCTCTTATGTTTTTTATAATAGACTTCCTAACAGGTGTGAGGTAATCCATCATTGTGCTTTTAATTTGCATAGCTCTGATGACTGATGATGTTGAGCACTTTTCAATGTATCTATAGGTAATTTGTATGTCTTTTTTAGAAAAAAAATTTTATTCAGGCTTTTGTTACATTTAAAAATTTGATTATTTGTTCTTTTTCTATGGTTTACCAAAACAGAAAAAGAAATTTTATATACAAAAATTCCTAAAGACTTCACAAAATAACTATTAGAATTAGTAAATTAATTTAGTAAAGTTGCAGGATATAAAATGAACATTAAAATAATTTGCATTTCTATACACTAACAAACTATCTGAAAGAGAAATTAAGAAAGAAATCTTATTTATAATAGCACTGAAAACAACTAAATTCTTAAAAATAAGTATAACTGAGGAGTTAAAAAATCTGTGCACCAATAACTACACACTTTCACACTGGTGAAAGTAACCAAAGACACAAATAAACAGAAATATATCTTGTGTGTTTGGATTGGAAGAAGTAACATCATGAAAACATCCATACAACCCAAAGCAATTTACAGATTCAGTGTAATCCCTATCAAAAGTCCAATGGCATTTTTTACAGAACAGAATTAAAATAAATAAGCCTAAAATTTGTGTGGAATTACAAAACACCCCAAGGACCCAATGGAGTCTTAAGAAGGAAGAAGAAAACTAGAGGCACCACGCTTTCTGATTTCAAACAATATCACAAACCTACAGTAATCAAAACTGTATGGTACCGACATAAAAACAAGTGCATTGACCAAGAGAACAGAATCTAATCCTTGACAAGAGTGCCAAAGGGATAGGACACTCTTCAATAAATGGTGTTGGGAAAACATCATATACATATACAAAAAATGAAATGGGATCCCTATTTTGCACCATTCAAAACATTAACTTGAAGTGTATTAAAGACTTAAGTGTAGTACCTGAAAGCAAAACTCCCGAAAGAAAACATGGGGAAAAGCTCCGTGACATTGTTTGGTAATCAATTTTTGTATAAGACACCAAAGCACAGGCAACAAAAGCTAAAATAAATAGGCAAGATTACATTGAATTAAAAAGCTTCCTTTCTTGCTGTCTTTCTTTGTCAATTGATATTTTGTAGTGGCATGCTTTGGTTTTTTTCTCTTCATTATTTGTGTATCTATTATAAACTTTTTCTTTGTGATTACCATGAGGTTTTCATAATATATCTTACAGTTATATAATGGTCTATTTTAATAGACCATTTAATAACAATTTAGCTTCAGTTGCATGAAAATTCTACATATTTACTTGTTCTTTTTCACATTTTAGGTTGTTGTCAGAATTTATATATTTTTGTGTTATGTATCCATCAACAAAATTTTACAGCTGGGTTCTATCCCTGGGTTGGGAAGATCCCCTGGAGAAGGAAATGACAATCCACTCCAGGACTATTGCCTGGAAAATCCCACGGACAGAGGAGCCTGGCAGGTTACAGTCCATGGGGTCGCAAAGAGTTGGACACAACTGAGCGACTTCACTATAGTCACTATATATATATAGAGTTATTTTTTAACATTTTTGATTTTTAACCTTTAGGCTAGATTTCAAAGTGTTGTACACACCACAATGGTAATATTAGAGTATTTTGAATCTGACTATATATTCACCTTTACCAATGAATTTTATACTTTCAAAAGTTTTCATGTTACTAATTAATGTCTTTTGTTTAAGCTGGAGGAACTCCCTTTAGCATTTCTTGTAAAGAAGGAATTATGATGATACAGTTCCTTATCCTTGGTTTGTCTTGGAAAGTCTTCCTCTCTCATTTCTGAAGGAAAACTTTGCTAGGTAAAGTATTCTTGATTGGAAGCTTTTTCTTTGAGCATTTTGAAAATATGATCCTACTCTCTCCTGATATGCCAAGTTTCTGCTGAGAAATGTGCTGATGGCTTTATCAAAGTTCCTTTACATATGATGACTTTTCAAAATTTTTCTCTTGCTGCTTTCAGAATTCTCATTTTTAATTTTTGAGAGGTTAATTATAATGTGTCTTGATGAAAGCTTCTTTCAGTTAATTCTGTTTGGGGATATTTAATCTTCATGTACCTGAATCGCCATGTCTCTCCCCAGATTGGGGGAGTTGCAGGTATTTCAGGGGTTCTACCCTCACCTTCACCCCATACTGCATTTTCTGTTATCATTCCCACCCTCACTACATAGATTGTTTTAGCCCCTCACACTAATTTCTCACCCTTCTCCTCAGATTTCTACAGATCTGACTCTGAATCCAGCTTTCCTAATCTGCATCATAAAAGATCTGGAAATTGGGCTAGCAAAAACTCTCCTTCAGGGTAAAGGATAAAGAAAGGACAGATTGGGGAAAGATGGATTGAGGAAAGATAGGAAATACTCTAATTTAATTTTTTTTTCCTTTGATACTCTACTTCCTTACTTCCCACTCTAGCCTGGGGAGTATAGCAGCAATTTAAAGGACACATGACTAAGGGAGCATTATGGCTCATACAGAGGATACAATACAATTTCACTTGTGATTTTTTTCCTGTCACAGCTATATTTTAACTCATTTAGCTAATCAGTCACATCGTTATTTTTAAAAGCATTTTAAAATAAATATGCTCAATAAAATCTTGAAATCATACTCTTATTATATATTAGCTTTCTTCAATTTTCCCTTTCAAATAAGAATACTGAATTTCCATACTCTTAATTATTATGAAAAATATATTTGCCAGTTACATAAGTCCATATAGCAATTATAATTATGTGAATGAAAATGATAAATATGTATAAAGTATAAATGCTTGTACAGAAAGATACAGCAGTAGAAACTACTTTAAAATCAAATTCTAGAGAATATTTTGAGGAAAAAATAAAGAGTGAATTAAAATTACAGTTGATAGTGAAAATTGATGGTCTTGAACTAAAGTATAAAAAGATGAATATTTATAAAGTAACTATAAATAATTAATTTTATTTAGAAGACATCATTAGGAAGCTCTTACAGCATTATAATAGTCTCATAAAGAGCATAGGTAAATGGATTATTGCCTCTGAAGTAAACTTCCCTCCATTTAATGTCTCTGATACCACAAATTATGAATTAACTGTGGATTCCTTTGAAGACCTAATAGCTTCTGTTTATCCTTTTCCTTCTATATTAAAGAAATATAGTTATATTAACAATTTTCATGGAGAACTAACCAACCAAACCTGGTTTGCTCAAGAGAAGGACTAGTCACTTTATTAGTTTACATAATTTCTCATCACATCTTCCATAGGGGAGGGTAAATAAAATGCTGCCTTCTACTGGCTCCACATTGTATTATTTTTTTGAATAATCTTAATATTTAAGAAAGTCCAAATGGAACATGTAAAATGTGGATCTATTCCATAACCCATGATAATAAACAGTATGCCTTCAATGCTACTTTGCTAAATCAATAGTTGAATGGAAAAATGAGATACTAAAAATATTCAGTTCAAAACAGATATGGTTTAGTTATCCACAGCCATCACATTTTCTCAAGAGAAATATTTTTTACTGAATTCTCATTTTTTCCAAATGCAAGTATTAATTTAATTTTCATTATTTTAATAAATACTGATGACTCGTCTGGGTTCCATCCTAAACCCTAATTTTTAAAAGGAGAGCATAATGCTTAAGATATATATTGTCTAACAAATTGTCATTATTTGTTTGGAAATAAATAAAAGATGCTCTGTTTCCCTCAGGAGTTTACATTAATTCTATTTTGTGCTTTAAGGATACCTTTTAGAGCAATGACTTCCAACCAGTGGCCTGTAACCTCTGTCGAGCAAAATGTATTTGTGAAGACATCCAGAATACATATAGAAATAAGGTTACATATACTGGCTGAAGGTGTTTGTCTAATAAGCATACACACGACAAATCACTAAAGTGCCATATGGTGATTCAAGGAATCATTTATTTAATTAAAGTAATATATGTATACATATATACATGTATATGTGTACATATATGTGTGTGTGTATGTGTGTGTGTGTATGACTAGAATACTGCCTGGTATATGGTAAACATTTAAAAATGCTAGTTAATATTATTTTTAATTAACATTTAAAACTAAGACTGTTGGAAAGGGAATACTAAATATTGAACTTATGGATAATGTTTGAAGATTTGAAACCATTTTATAGAAAACTTCCATTTCAAGAGCATAACAAAAAGTTAATTTATATTATCTTATAAACTAAACTATAAATTCATGGAAAGAGTCAAATGTGTAATCTAAGTCATTTCTATAGGCCTCTTGTCAGAATGAAAGTATTATATAAATATATTTATTTCTGTCCTGGATATTTCCTATATGGATCAATTATATTCTACCTGAGAAATAGTAAAAAGTTGAATTTTTAGTAGATTTCTATTTGAGAAATTTAGGAAAATTTAGTCTGATTATAGTGAATTTCTTTTATTTTTTCAAAGGTGGGTGTTTCTCTTTATTTTTTTTTAATTTTATTTTATTTTTTAACTTTACAATATTGTATTGGTTTTGCCATATATCAAAATGAATCCACCACAGGTATACATGTGTTCCCCATCCTGAACCCTCCCCCCTCCCCACACCATCCCTCTGGGTCGTCCCAGTGCACCAGCCCCAAGCATCCAGTATCGTGCATCGAACCTGGACTGGTGACTCGTTTCATATATGATATTATACATATTTCAATGCCATTCTCCCAAATCATTCCACCCTCTCCCTCTCCCACAGAGTCCAAAAGACTGTTCTATACATCAGTGTCTCTTTTGCTATCTCGTACACAGGGTTATTGTTACCATCTTTCTAAATTCCATATATATGCATTAGTATACTGTGTTGGTGTTTTTCTTTCTGGCTTACTTCACTCTGTATAATAGGCTCCAGTTTCATCCACCTCATTAGAACTGATTCAAATGTATTCTTTTTAATGGCTGAGTAATACTCCACTGTGTATATGTACCACAGCTTTCTTAACCATTCATCTGCTGATGGACATCTAGGTTGCTTCCATGTCCTGGCTATTATAAACAGTGCTGCGATGAACACTGGGATACACGTGTCTCTTTCCCTTCTGGTTTCCTCAGTGTGTATGCCCAGCAGTGGGATTACTGGATCATAAGGCAGTTCTATTTCCAGTTTTTTAAGGAATCTCCACATTGTTCTCCATAGTGACTGTACTAATTTGCATTCCCACCAACAGTGTAAGAGGGTTCCCTTTTCTCCACACCCTCTCCAGCATTTATTGCTTATAGACTTTTGGATCGCAGCCATTCTGACTGGCGTGCAATGGTACCTCATAGTGGTTTTGATTTGCATTTCTCTGATAATGAGTGATGTTGATCATCTTTTCATGTGTTTGTTAGCCATCTGTATGTCTTCTTTGGAGAAATGTCTATTTAGTTCTTTGGCCTATTTTTTGATTGGGTCATTTATTTTTCTGGAGTTGAGCTGTAGGAGTTACTTGTATATTTTTGAGATTAGTTGTTTGTCAGTTGCTTCATTTGCTATGATTTTCTCCCATTCTGAAGGCTGTCTTTTCACCTTGCTTATAGTTTTCTTTGTTGTGCAGAAGCTTTTAATTTTAATTAGGTCCCATTTGTTTATTTTTGCTTTTATTTCCAATATTCTGGGAGGTGGGTCATAGAGGATCCTGATGTGATATATGTCGGAGAGTGTTTTGCCTATGTTCTCCTCTAGGAGTTTTATAGTTTCTGGTCTTACGTTTAGATCTTTAATCCATTTTGAGTTTATTTTTGTGTATGGTGTTAGTATGACAATTCAATAAAAGTGGTCATAAAGCTCAATAATTAAAAAAAAAACAATGCAACAAATTTCTAATAAACCTCAGTATGGGGCAGAAAGATGAAATTTTGGAATAAATACATATGTGTCATAAAAATCCAGTGTTACCTTAATTTGCAATACTTCTTCCATTAGAGTTTATTGCTTGATTGAGGTATTTTATTATATATAAAAATATTGATGTAAAATAGCCCTACCTTGAAATAATACTTTAATATATGTTTTTGGAGACCTTGAAGATAAACACAAAAGATACTAAAGAATATCCCACTCAAAGTAAACAAAGGGCAACATTTTAAAAACATATATGATCCCTCCTTTACTTGCTTTTTCTATTTGTTTAGGAAATAATAACTTACGGATAAAGATGAAACTCCCAATACTTTTACTCTAATTCAATTTCTTTCTATGTCTCTATAAAAACCATGACAATAAATCTGATCTGTATCTAGCGCACATTTTTACACTTTTACCGTATGTAGTATATGAATCTATCTATAATGATTTCATAAGCTTCAAGTTTTGATATACAGATGTTTTATCATTCCACTTTAAATATTATTTCTTTCTCATTTCTATTGTTTCTTAATGTTAAGAAGGTTTAATCTGATTTTTTAATGTTTATTTTCTTGTTGATTTATTTTACAATTATTTTTCAGTAAGAAATTTGACCTGTAAGTAATTAATTCCTTGAAACCTCTTGAGTATTACTTTGTAAGTTAATAGGTTGTCATTGACTTTTATAAATATTTATGTGCCTTAAAACATATACACTCATTATTTGTTGGAGCCAGGATAAATCCAACTTAAATATTTTTGTTCATTACCCTTGATGATTTGGTTATACTTGACTCAGGCTCATTTTTGTAGATCTCAGTTCAGTTCAGTTCAGTCACTCAGTCGTGACCGACTCTTTGCAACCCCATGGACTACAGCACACCGGCCTCCCTGTCCATCACCAACTCCCGGAGTTTACTCAAACTCATGTCCATTGAGTCAGTGATGCCATCCAACCATCTCATGCTCTGTCATCCCCTTATCCTCCTGCCTTCAATCTTTCGTAGCATCAGGGTCTTTTCAAATGAGTCAGCTCTTCACATCAGGTGGCCAAAGTATTGGAGTTTCAACTTCAACATCAGTCTTTCCAATGAATATTTAGGACTGATTTCTTTTAGGATGGAGTGGTTGGATCTCCTTGCAGTCCAAGGGACTCTCAGGAGTCTTATTCAACACCACAGTTCAAAAGCATCAACTCTTTGGCACTCAGCTTTCTTTGTAGTCCAACTCTCACACGACTACTGGAAAAACCATAGCTTCGACTAGACGGACTTTAGTACCATCATTGGATTATTTGATTAATATAGATGATTAGTAGCAATCATGTCTACATACCAATTATTTCATAAGTATCTTGAAGTCCCAGTTCTGTTATCTTCAGAAAAAATACCTTGTGTGAAAGTTTCACTTGAAGCAAATTGGACAATATTCAAGGTGGAATTCAGCTAACCCTATCTTATAGTTGAAGTATCTAGTCTTGGGTGCTTTCCCTAAGGGGTGGGTTGTAGTGCTGGGTAGATTTTCATATCCTGCTTATGAGTATGCAAAATTCTAGCCAATCCATCTATGTCAAATGCCACTAATTTCATCAATGAGAACCCACTTTCAATATCCACAATGCTTCCACCAAAGGAAATTGGTGAAAGCAAGACTTTCACCAATGGAAATTCATTTCTAATATTAGTTAAAATAATTAGCCAGGACTCAGGTGTTGATGGGAGTTAAAGATAGATGAAGCACTTTTAGTAGCCACTTTTGGAATGTGGGTTTTAGATTAAATGTTCTGTAACAATGGATGGAGCTTGCATTTCTGATAAAATGGCTAATTTAAGCCCTGGTGTATATATCTTGATGAACACACCCATTTATACTGAATTGTGTATGCTGAAGTAATTTAAGATAAATCACAGATATCAACAGAGGATGAGATGATTGGATGGCATCATCAACTCAATGGACATGAGTTTGAGTAAACTCCAGGAGTTGGTGACCAACAGGGAAGCCTGGTGTGCTGCAGTCCACAGGGTCACAAAGAGTCGGACATGTCTGAGTGACTGAACTGAACTGAACTGGATGGATATCTAAGCAATATAAACTGTCTATATCCTGTTGACTTGGAATCTGATTGACCTACCCTTTTTAGACATGGACAAGCATTGGACTATTATGCTTGTGGATTTGCCCAATTCCTTTTGTAATCTTGTCAATATTACTGCTATATATTTCAAGGTGATTTGATTAGCTGAATACAGTCATATTTTTATATCATCTTGGTGAACTGTTACTTTTAGCTATGAGTAATATTTCTTAATTGAATAACAGTTTTGTCTTAAAAACCTGCATTATCCAATACAGATTTCACTACAATGGCATTGTTTGGGCTAGTATTTGCTATATTTACATTTTTAATGATATGTGCCATTTTCTTTATGTATTTCTTATATATTAAAGTATATTGATATAGCTACTCTTTTACTGTCATTTTACTCATGTCCTTTACATATATTTCTATTACTGATATAGAAAAGATTATTTCCAGACTCATAATTTTGGGTTTTGTTTATATTGCCTTTCTTTGCTTTTTCCTTCATACCTCTCCCTACTTTTTATTTCTGTTTGTGAACTGATTATGTTTTTTTATCCTTCCCTCTTTTGTTTTTTCTCTGCTGCTGCTGCTAAGTCACTTCAGTCATGTCCGACTCTGTGCGACCCCATAAATGGCAGCCCACCAGGCTCCCCCATTCCTGGGACTCTCCAGGCAAGAACACTGCAGTGGGTTGCCATGTCCTTCTCCAATGCATAAAAGTGAAAAGTCAAAGTGAAGTCGCTCAGTTGTGTCCGACTCTAGCGACCCCATGGACTGCAGCCTACCAGGCTCCTCCGTCCATGGGATTTTCCAGGCAAAAGTACTAGAGTGGGGTGCCATTGCCTTCTCCATTTCTCTGCTAATATGGAAGTTATTCCTGTTCCTATAGTGCCCTGCTTACATTTCTAGCAATAATAATTATACACTTTCTCTAACGTTTATGGGGTAAAAAAAAAAAAAAAAAAAAACATTGAAAGTGTTTAAAAAAAACTGACTCTTTGCAACCCCATGGCCTGTAGCCAGCCAGGCTCCTCTCTCCATGGATTTTCTAGGCAACAATACTGGAGTGGGTAGCCATTCCTTCTCCAGCGGATCATCCTGATCCAGGGATCAAACCTGGGTCTCCTGCATTGCCAGCAGCTTCTTTACCATCTGAGCCACCAGGGATGCCCCACTGTGTTAGTTGCTCAGTCCTGTCCAACTCTTTCAGACCCTGTGGACTATAATTTACCGTGATCCCCTTACTGAATTTTTATAACTTTTAAATGCTCTTCTCTACACACCTATACCTTTTAAGATAGATCAGGATTTTTCAAACTTGGCTCCACTGACATTTGGACCAGATTTTTCTTTGTCGTAGGGTACTGTCCTGTGCATTGTAGAATGTGTAGCAGCATCTATATGGCCTCCATCTACTACATACCATCGCCTTTTCCCTAATTGTGACAAAAAAAAAGTGTCTCCAGACATCACCAAATGCCTGCTGTAGGGCAAAATTATCCCCACAGTTGACAACCACTGATTTAGAAGATAAATAAGACCAATAAAACTCCTTTAGTACTTTTTTAATAACAGGGAAAAAAAGGTAAAATTTGAAAGTTGACATATACCTAACCATCTTGTACAATTAGCCTCTGAATTAACAGCTAGAGGAATTAAAAGCCAACCATATGTCTAAGTTTTAGAATTATAGTTCTTGTAAAGTTATTTGATCGTCAGTTATTTTCCTAGGAAAAATGAAATTTCAGTTAAGAGCCAAATAAAAGTGAAAAAGGGGGTTTTACCTTTAATTTATTTCCCTAAAAGTATCTGTGTGTCTACAAAGATTTAGACAGCCACTGGGGCCAAGCCAGGATTCCCGTAGTGAAACAATTGACTTGGCATCACATTGACAACATATAAACAACAGTTTGTCAACAGGCTTCACATTAGTGACAGAACATTTTTTGGCAAAATAGAGGCATCCTTCTGGGCACCATGGCAAAAACAGCTACTTGCTTTCATTTAGGAATCCTCTTCATGGAGTATCAAATTAATTAAAAGATTATAATTATGACATTTGTTTAGAAAAAAAAAATAAGGAAAAAAATAGAGCAGAGCAGAATTTCTGCTGGAAAAAAACTGCCTCTAGCAGTTTATTCATAGTTGCTATAGACCTATAAACTCTGGGTAACTGCTAAAGGTTTTGTGTTTTTGTTTTGTTTTGTTTTGATTTGATTTGATTTTTTTTTCCTAAATTAAAACTAACAGTATGGAAGTTATTTGATAACCAAATTTGGGGAATGTATTTTTTCCAAAACGATGATCACAATACTACACTCTAGTCTGCTTTTAAAGTTAGTTCATAGAAAATGAAAATGAGATACAAAGTGAAAGCAAAGCTACACATTTATAAAAAAAAAATCTAAATAAAATGTAAATAATGCTTCATAGCTTTCAAAGAATTGAGTGAGATGAGAATCATGAGAACCTGAAAATGTTCAAAGCAAAACTAATTATCTTAAATGTATAAAGAACAAAGAGATTTAAACTAGAATAAAAGCCACCATTTCAGCACCAAAATCAATTAATATATGTGAAAGAAGTTTATCCAGTTGGAAATATAATCCCTGTGCACAAACCTGTGGCTGGAAATTGCTCAAGATAAACAGGGACAGACTCTGCTTAGCCTTTCTATGCCCAGTTAAGGTAAGCATTGTTTAGACAAATTTGAAAATATTCACCACAGGAACATCTTGCTCTTCTTTAAGCCAAATGGGTTAAAGTATTGGCTATTGACAGAGTTATTTAGGAAGACCATGAACTTAAATGCTAGTGAAGCTGAAACTGCTAGACCTAAAACTCACTAAAAACTATTTTAAAACATTTGTGCTCAGACTTTTTTATGTGTTATTTGAACACAGCAATTGAAATTATTTTTCTAATTCTAATAGATTAATCATTTTCCTGAAGAGTTTTACGTTCAATCATTTAATGCTTTATTCAACCTTTCTGGGCACCTAGTCCATACCAGCGCCATGTTAGTTATAAATTAAAAGGTAAGATGTACTCTCTCATCTCCAGGAACTTATGCCCTGTAAGAGAAGATCAGCATGTGAACTGATAACTACATTATAAAAATGTTCTTAGAGAATGTTTGATTAGTCCAAACTTAGTGTCTGTGGTTAACCCTGCGAAATGTGGGAGGGCTATCAAGGCCAGGTTGTTGCACTAGAAAGGCCAGGGGTAAAACAAGCAGCTCAATGATGGCATTTGCAAATGAGGAGTAGAAGGAGATGAGGATGGAAAAAGAGGTAGGTCCTCTGCACAATGATAGGGAGTTTGGCCTTTATCCTTTAAAGATATTAAAAGTCTTTGATATGTCTCTGAAAAGTTCTGAGAAAAGAAATGTCACCAGTAGTGTTGCATGGCATAAAGTTCGTGTTTATGGCAGTATGGATGATGCTGTTTGAAGAAAGGCCTGTTGAGACAGACCAGTTAGCATGTTCTCTTTGGTAATACAAGGGAGAATGGAAGTAATTATTAAGAAGCAAAGAACTTACAAGGGAAAATGGGTCAAACTTGGTAGTTAATTGAACATAAAGAGTTAAGAAAAAGCATTTCTAAGTAACCCTATAGAATATCTATAGTACCACAACTTGAGACAGCATATGTAGAGGAAGGAATAGTGGAAACAGTGACAGATTTTATTTTCTTGAGCTCCAAAATCACTGTGGATGATGACTGCAGCCATGAAATTAAAATACATTTGCTACTTGGAAGAAAAGCTATGACAAGACTAAATACCATATTAAAAAGCAGAGACATCATTTTGCTGAAAAAGGTCTGCAGAGTCAAAGCTATGGCTTTTTCAATAGTCATGTACAGATGTGAAATTTGGACCACAAAGAAGGCTGAATGCTGAAGAATTGATACTTTTGAATTGTGGTGCTGTAGGAAATTTTCTAGAGTCCCTTGGACATCAAGGAGATCAAAACAGTCCATCCTAAAGGAAATCAACCCTGAATATTCATTGGAAGGACTGATACTAAAACTAAAGCTTCAATCCTCTGGTCCTCTGATGAGAAGAATTAACTTATTGGAAAAGACCCTGACACTGGAAAAGACTGAGGGCGGGAGGAGAATGGGGTGACAGAGGATGAGATGATTTGGTATCATCACTGACTCAATGGACGTGAGTTTGAGCAAACTCTGGGAGATAGCAAAGGACAGGGAAGCTTGGTATGCTGCAGTCCACGGGGTCTCAAAGAGTAGGACATGACTTAACAACTGAACAACAGAGGAAGGAAATAATGAGTTTTGTTTTGAACATTCAAACTTTAACAACTATTTACAAAGTATTTACTACATGCTAGATACATTTGGGAGCTAGGGATACCACAGTGAACAAAACTAACAAAAATACCTTCAATAATGAAGCTTAAATTGATTGTGGGATGCAAACAAACAAGGTAATCATGCAAAATATTTAGAATGTTAAACAGTGATTTAAAAAAGAGATCAAGAGATATGGATTGTGGAACTTGAACTTGAGCAAGGACAAACTTTACTGAAAAAATGATTTCTGAGTAATGGGTTGGTTTTGAATTGGAAGCAATAGTCTTCAGTATTTCCCAAAAGAATGAAAATTGCAGAATATAAATTCTTATCTATAGTTCAAAAGTGAGAAATAAGTAAGAATAATAATTACTATCTTTCCACTCTGGTTCTTCTGTCTGTACCTATTGCCCGTGTGGAACCATCTATGTCCACAATGGTCAATTCCTTCTCATGGAAAATATATTAAATGTTGGAAGTTTTCAGTCATTTTAAAAAATGTCTCATATTGTTCAGTCTCACAGGATAATCAACAATGTTATTTCACTATCTAATTTCTACTTACTTCAACAACAACAAAAAATGCTGAAAACCTGAGAGGTATTCTCTATCCATGTTTTCTGCAAAATAACACCACTTCCCTGGTGGCTCAGACTGTAAAGAATCTGCCTGCAATGCAGGAGACTCAGGTTCGATCCCTGAGTTGGGAAGATTCCCCTGGTGAAAGAAATGGCTACTCACTCCAGAATTCTTGCCTGGAGAATTCTATGGCCAGAGGAGGCTGGCAGACTACAGTCCATGGGGTCGCAAAGAATTGGACACAACTGAGCAACTGAGCAACTATTATGACAAGATCTACATACTCTTTATAGTATCTGGGATGGGAAAGTTTAGGTCTTCATTCTTCAGATTTTAACTGTGTTTCAGGCTGAGAAGATTTTATTCCCATGACTCAAAATTCATTTTTCTATGGATGTTTTCTGTGCCTTACTAATTTTACTTATCTCTCTGGTTATACATCAGTGTGGTTCTTCTTTTAAATTTTTATGAATCTTTGCATGTGAAGTATAAAAAATACTGCATTCTTAGTATGTGGCCATTCAGGTATGACCTAATCAAATCCCTTATGATTTTACAGTGGAAGTGAGAAATAGATTTAAGGGGCTAGATCTGATAGACAAGAGTACCTGATGAACTATGGATGGAGGTTCCTGACACTATACAGGAGACAGGGATCAAGACCATCCCCATGAAAAAAAAAATGCAAAAAAGCAAAATGGCTGTCTGTGGAGGCCTTACAAATAGCTGTGAAAAGAAGAGAAGCGAAAAGCAAAGATAAGGAGATAAGGAGAAAAGGAAAGATATAAGCATCTCAATGAAGAGTTCCAAAGAATAGCAAGGAGAAATAAGAAAGCCTTCCTTGGTGATCAATGCAAAGAAATAGAGGAAAACAACAGAATGGGAAAGGCTAGAGATCTCTTCAAGAAAATAAGAGATACCAAGGGAACATTTCATGCAAAGATGGGCTCAATAAAGGACAGAAATGGTATGGACCTAACAGAAGCAGAATATATTAAGAAGAGGTGGCAAGAATACACAGAAGAACTGTACAAAAAAGAGCTTCACAACCCAGAATCATGATGGTATGATCACTGACCTAGAGCCAGACATCCTGGAATGTGAAGTCAAGTGGGCCTGAGAAACCATCACTACGAACAAAGCTAGTGGAAGTGATGGAATTCCAGTTGAGCTATTTCAAATCCTGGAAGATGACGCTGTGAAAGTGCTGCACTCAATATGCCAGCAAATTTGGAAAACTCAGCAGTGGCCACAGGACTGGAAAAGGTCAGTTTTCATTCCGATCCCAAAGAAAGGCAATGCCAAAGAATGCTCAAACTACCACACAATTGCACTCATCTCACATGCTAGTAAAGTAATGCTCAAAATTCTCCAAGCCAGGCTTCAGCAATACATGAACCATGAACTTCCAGATGTTCAAGCTGGTTTTAGAAAAGGCAGAGGAACCAGAGACCAAACTGCCAACATCTGCTGGATCATGGAAAAAGCAAGAGAGTTCCAGACAAACATCTATTTCTGCTTTATTGACTATAGCAAAGCCTTTGACTGTGTGGATCACAATAAACTGTGGAAGATTCTGAAAGAGATGGGAATACCAGACCACCTGACTGGCCTCTTGAGAAACCTGTATGCAGGTCAGGAAGCAACAGTTAGAACTGGACATGGAACAACAGACTGGTTCCAAATAGGAAAAGGAGTACATCAAGGCTGGATATTGTCACCCTGCTTATTTAACTTATATGCAGAGTACATCATGAGAAACGCTGGGCTGAAAGAGGCATAAGCTGGTATCAAGATTTCCGGGAGAAATACCAATCACCTCAGATATGCAGATGACACTACCCTTATGGCAGAAAGTGAAGAGGAACTCAAAAGCTTCTTAATGAAAGTGAAAGTGGACATCTAGGTTGCTTCCATGTCCTGGATGAATGGATAAGAAAGCTATGGTACATATACACAATGGAGTATTACTCAGCCATTAAAAAGAATACATTTGAATCAGTTCTAATGAGGTGGATGAAACTGGAGCCTATTATACAGAGTGAAGTAAGCCAGAAGGAAAAACATAAATACAGTATACTAACACATATATATGGAATTTAGAAAGATGGTAACAATAACCCGGTGTACGAGACAGCAAAAGAGACACTGATGTATAGAACAGTCTTATGGACTCTGTGGGAGAGGGAGAGGGTGGGAAGATTTGGGAGAATGACATTGAAACATGTAAAATATCATGTAAGAAACGAGTTGCCAGCCCAGGTTCGATGCACGATACCGGATGCTTGGGGCTAGTGCACTGGGACGACCCAGAGGGATGGTATGGGGAGGGAGGAGGGAGGAGGGTTCAGGATGGGGAGCGCGTGTATACCTGTGGCGGATTCATTTTGATGTTTGGCAAAACTAGTACAATTACGTGAAGTTTAAAAATAAAATAAAATTAAAAAAAAAAAAAAAAAAAAGAAAGTGAAAGTGGAGAGTGAAAAAGTTGTTTTAAAGCTCAACATTCAGAAAACTAAGATCACGGCATCTGGTCCCATCACTTATTGGGAAATAGATGTGGAAACAGTGAAACAGTGGCAGACTTTATTTTTGGGGGGCTCCAAAATCACTGAAGATGGTGATTACAGCCATGAAATTAAAAGACGCTTACTTGTTTGAAGGAAAGTTATGACCAACCTAGATAGCATATTAAAAAGCAGAGACATTACTTTGCCAACAAAGGTCCGTCTAGTCAAGGTTATGGTTTTTCCAGTGGTCATGTATGGATGTGAGAGTTGGACTGTGAAGAAAGCTGAGTGCTGAATAATTGATGCTTTTGAACTGTGATGTTGGAGAATACTCTTGAGAGTCTCTTGGACTGCAAGGAGATCCAACCAGTCCATCCTAAAGGAGATCAGTCCTGGGTGTTCATTGGAAGGACGATGCTAAAGCTGAAACTCCAATACTCTGGTCACCTTATGCGAAGAGTTGACTCATTGGAAAAGACTCTGATGCTGGGAGGGATTGGGGGCAGGAGGAGAAGGGGACGACAGAGGATGAGATGGCTGGATGGCATCACTGACTTGATGTATATGAGTTTGAGTGAGCTCTGGGAGTCGGTGATGGACAGGGAGGCCTGGCGTGCTGGGATTCATGGGGTCACAAAGAGTCAGACATGACTGAGCAACTGAACTGAACTGAGTATGTGGCCTAAAGACAAATGGTTTATGTTGTTTGCTTTTAGGAATCTCCAGATTGAGAAATAGATATAAAAAGATTTATATATATATATATATATATATATATATATATGTATAATATATTTGACAATTAAGATTTTAAGCCAATGTTCTCCCATAGGACTTTCAGTGATAATGGAAATATTTTAAATATATATGGACTTTTTTGTTGTAATTTTTTTGGGGATGATGGGTGCTGTGCTGTGAAGCTTGCAGGATCTTTCTTCCCTGACCAGGGATTGAACCCGTGTCCCTGCAGTTGGAAGCATAGCATTCTAACCACTGGACCAACCAAGATCTCCCTTCTCATGTTGTCCAATATGGTATTAAGTTGTTATTTGCAGATACTGAGCACTTGAAATGTGACAGAACTAATTAGGAAATGAATTTTCAAATTTTACATAAATTTAAGAAATTTTAATTTATATTGCTACATGTGTCTAGTATGCAATATAGTTTTTTTTTTTTTTTTTGCCACTAGTAGCAATATAGCACAGTCATGAAGTAAACAAATATATGGGAAGGGAACCTTAGATTTTACTAAAATGAGTTTTGAGTAGTGACTATTTGAGCCAAATGTGATAGGAAAAGAACTTAAAGGTCAAGAGAAAGCATAGAAAGTTATGAAAGTGTGAAGGAGCATGCCAAGTTTGGAAACCACGAGATTTTCCAGTATGGATCAGCTGACAGTATGTTAGGTGTGGAGGCATAGTGGAGGTTTGGAAAAATAAGAGAGATGCAGGGCTATTTCTGTCATACAGAGAAATTTAGATTTTATTCTTTTGGCGAGAAAGGCCACTAAAGAATTCAAAAGGAAGCAGAACATATCAAGAATGCATATTAGTAAGACTATTTTTTGAAATCAGACAGATTTAGCTAACATTAAGTAAGGACCTAGAATAATTATATCATATAATAAATAAACTGATTAAACAAATTAAAGGAATGTCCAGGAAATATTCACACATCCATAGAATACTTAAAAGAACCAGTTAGATAGCTGACCGCAAAGGAAAGAGCAAATCAAAAGCAGAAATTTTAAAGGATATAATGCATTCATGCTAAGTTACATAACTTGTGTCCGACTCTGTGCAATTGCTCATAATTACTACCACTACCAATAATATTTAAAGCTTAGTAAATAAAGTTAAAAAACAATGTATTATGCATTATATCACTTAAAAATGTACAGTTATCATACTGAAAATACTTCATTTTGTGTCCTGAATACCCTTTTAACTGTTTTTAAACTTGGTCCTGAGGTCATATCTGTATGGCTTAATTCTGTCTTAGACTCTGTATGGCAGCTGCCATAGAAAGAGGATTTAGGCAAGGTGTTAATACTTTACTGTTCTTTAGCCAATAAGTTATGTCCTATGCCGTCTATGGGGTCACACAGAGTCGGACACGACTGAAGCGACTTAGCAGCAGAAGTATACTTTTGTAACCCTATGGACTATAGCCAGCCGATTCCTCTGTCAATGTGATTTCCCAGGCAAGAATACTGGAATGGGTTGCCTTTCCTTCTCCAGGGGATCTTCCTGACCCACGGATGGAACTCAAGTTCCCTGTATTGGCAGGCAGATTTTTCACCATACCACTGAGCCACCAGGGAAGCCCAGGTAAAGTTTTTATACTACTTTAAAAAAAAAAAAGAAAGAAAGAAAGCCTAACAACTGCTTACTATCCATTTCCCAGTCTAAGTGTATATAAAAATAATATTTAATAAATGTTCATCATGCTCTGAATAGAATTCCATCCTTATTTGAGTTTTCTTAATTTGGGTTTGGATTTTAATATCTCTCAAATTCCCTTTTGTATTCCCTTGATAGCCTAAACAGATGCTTAAATCATATTTACTGTAATTAACCCACTTACTTTCCTTTGTTTTTGATTCTTTCTTATTAATGATTCTTCTCTACAGCTTATGGTTTCTACTAAATCTATTCATTGGCAGGGTACACAGGATAATCACAGTCTTTGAAAAATGGAGCAACTGTTTTACATTACCAAACAACAAAAATAATTTGATTGATTTTCAGTAGCCAGGTTTTCAAAATACTTCAAAGTCATATTATATGCTTTTAATCAATTCAGTGAAAGGTTAATATTTTGAAATACAAGGGCTTTATATATTTCAACTATTATTTTGAATAATAGATACTCATTTCAAGTAAAATGCATTTCTGAATTGTAGCATTTCATAAGTACATTATGTGCTTTTGAAAGAAATGTATTTAAGATTTAGAATACAGAGATATTTTTTAAATAATATACCAAATAAACTGAGACATACACAAATATGAAAATCAATCATTTTAATTATATTAAGGATTATTAATTGAGATATCTATAATAATTTTCATGCAGAATTTTACATTAAATTGGCTCTCTGATGATGTTATTTTGGTGTAGTATTACTTAGCAGGTGAGTGAATTTGATAGTTAAAGATCTATAAACAGTCACTATAAAAACTATGGCATCATTTCTCGTAGAGAATGTTATATGTAGATTTGTCTTGTTTACTTCATTAATTCATTCTAAAATATATTTATTGTATACTCCTAATACTGGAATGGCATCACTGACTCTATGGACGTGAGTCTCAGTGAACTCCGGGAGTTGGTGATGGACAGGGAGACCTGGCGTGCTGCAATTCATGGGGTCGCAAAGAGTCAGACATGACTGAGTGACTGATCTGATCTGATCTGATCTGAATACTGGAAAAGAGACTGGTGGAGGGACTATAGTGTTTAGTGAGTAAGCAAAGTGTGTGCTGTGTGCTTAGTCTCCCAATAGTGTCTGACTCTTTTCGACCCCATGGATTGTAGCCTGCCAGGCTCCTCTGTCCATGAGGATTCTCTAGGCAAGAACACTGGAATGGGTTGCCATGCCCTCCTCCTGGAGATCTTCCCAACCCAGGGATCAAACCCAGGTCTCCCACCTGACAGGTGGATTCTTTACCAGCTGAGCAGTCCAGGGAGGAATAAAGAGATGAACAACGTAAGCACCACAACCTCAAAGTACAAAGTAGCTGTTGCCTACTAGTGATGATATGAAGGATTGGTAAGGGCTACAGATATGATACATGAAGCATCCAACCAAAATTATCTTGTTACAACATCATCTCCCCTGGAGGCAGTCATAGCAATCCAGTCCAGTATTCTTGCCTGGAAATCCCAAGGACAGAGGAGCGTGGCAGACTACAGCCCATAGGGTCACAAAGAGTTGGACACAACTGAAGTGACTGAACATGTGTGTACACAGCATCATCAGAATATTTAAGTTTGCATAGCAAAGATTTTATATCTTTCTACTGAATTTTTTTACCATACCTTGGCTATGCATTACATTAAAAATTTTAGATATTTCTAATTTCGCACAGAAAACACCTTTTATTAAAAGCAATTCCAATTCATATGACATATGGCTATATATGATATATCCAATAATAATTCTTCAAATATTATTAGCTCTATTTGTCTTATATTCAATTTGAAATGTCAAATAATGATCTCTTAGAAAAATCTGAAGGGATAAGAATAATCAAGCAATACTTTTCTGAAGGGAATTAAAGAGAGTGGTTTCAATGAAATAATCTGACGTTATGTATTCAAATACTTTTTAAAGGGGCTTAATTCTTCTGATGGGCAACCATCTACTATAATCAAGACTACATTTTTAATCAGTAGAGTCTGCTGGATAGTAAACATTAACTGCATAAATAGTGTTATAAAATACTCCAGCTTAAACCAATTTGTTGACTCATTCCTCCATTGTATGTTCATAAGTAGTTTGGCAACATCTAGAAAAATGAAAATCTGCCTTTAAAACACCATGAAATGCTATTTTGGAAAAAAAAAAAAAGTATATTTTACTGGGCAGGTAAATTGCTCTCTGAGAAGAATGTGGTAGCATATGGACAATGATAGACCTATTCTGAAAAGCTTTGTGAGATTTTTAGGCTAAGAAGTTTCCAAGTAAGATTTTCCAGTCATAATACATTTTCAATACTGTAAATAGTAACTGAAAATAAACACAAATTTTTCTGAGAGGTAATTTTACATTTCGCCACATATTTGTCACAACATTCCACCTTAAAATAATATTTCTGATTTCTTCCCTCAACTGATCCATTAATAGTCTTCCTCCTCAATTTCATGCTTCAGTGTGATCACTAACAAAACAGTCTACATTTCTTGGCTGGGAGGTAATAGCATGTCTGAATGACCTGAAATCTTTTGGAATTGTACTCTACCTGCTTTTCAAGGGTGTTTAATCCATTTGTATGCTCCAAATTTTCCATTTGAATTTGCATCAGGTCATGTAATACCAGTTTCTTCTGTGTCACCTGGTGTAGCAATAACTTTATATAATGTGACACTGTGTAATGTATAGTTTAGAAACCCTCATTTCTTCTACAGGAGAGGGATCTGTCAAAGGCTACAGCTGTCCCACATCACAGATCTACTTAATGGGTATAACTACTAAATAAAAAACATCAAGCTAGTTTTGCGTATCTCACTGTGACTGTTACATACTGACTGATCTCCCTAATTAGAAACACTATTTTATACTATGAATGATTTTTCTTATATGAAAATAAAAAATAAGTTAATGCATGAAAACAATAAGAAATAAATTACTAAATTTTTTCTTCCTCTTATGGAAGTTGCCAGATTGAAATGCAACAGTATTACTGATATTTAATTTCATTTATATACTCATCTGAGCAGTGCATCCTAGAAAGGGATTATTATTCCTGGCTGGAATTTGGCAGGTGAAGAATAGTGAATTCAATTCAGGCCATACCTCTGTGTTATCTTCTAGAGTAGGATTTGGCCAAGAACAACTCATGGGTCAAACTGGCCCACAGTCTGTTTCTGTAAATATTAATTTATTGGAACCCAACCACAACATTTTTTTTTCTTTCATATTGGCTATAGCTGTTTTCCGGTTGTAAAGGCAGAACTCAGCACTTGACACAAAAACTATGTGTCTCGCAACAGGCTACAAGTTTACTCTCTGACTCTTTATTTAAAAAAAAAAAAAGTTTGCAACCTTTCATCTATATTATTTATGAACTGTTCGTTACATGATGGTGAATTGTTGGTTCAGTTCAGTTCAGTCGCTCAGTCGTGTCCGACTCTTTGAGACCCCATGAATCGCAGCACGCCAGGCCTCCCTGTCCATCACCAACTCCCAGAGTTCACTCAAACTCATGTCCATTGAGTTGGTGATGCCATCCAGCCATCTCATCCTCTGTCATCCCCTTCTCCTCCTGCCCCCAATCCCTCCCAGCATCAGGGTTTTTTCCAATGAGTCAACCCTTTGCATGAGGTGGCCAAAGTATTGGATTTTCAGCTTTAAAATCAGTCCTTCCAATGAGCACCCAGGACTGATCTCCTTTAGAATGGACTGGTTGGATCTCCTTGCAGTCCAAGGGACTCTCAAGAGTCTTCTCCAACACCACAGTTCAAAAGCGTCAATTATTCGGTGCTCAGCTTTCTTCACAGTCCAACTCTCCCATCCATACCTGACCACAGGAAAAACCATAGCCTTGACTAGACGGACATTTGTTGGCAAAGTAATGTCTCTGCTTTTCAATATGCTATCTAGGTTGGTCATAACTTTTCTTTGAAGGAGTAAGCGTCTTTTAATTTCATGGCTTCAATCACCATCTGCAGTGATTTTGGAGCCCCAAAAAATAAAGTCTGCCACTGTTTCCACTGTTTCCCCATCTATTTCCCAATAAGTGATGGGACCAGATGCCATGATCTTAGTTTTCTGAATGTTGAATTGTTGGTTACATGATGTTAAAACAGATGTTATTATAAGACTTCTTCACATAATTTTGACATAATTTTGAAAAGTAAATACACTGAAATACTTTCCTTTGTAAGCTTCGGGAAAGAGTCATTATCTCATAGCCAAAAGAGTTTTGTTTCTTATTTGGTATAATCTCCCATTGTTTTTTACAAGGAAAACAAGCATTTGGATAGAGCAATGTACCCTCTCCTAAGGAAAGTTCATAAGACACTTGGACTAGAAGGAACTTTCCCTGAGTAGTGAGCCCCATGTGCTCCTTGTTTAATCAAGGAGGTCTTAAAATATCTTAAAGAGTGAGTTTTACTCTAAGAAAAGAATAAAAAAATCTATCTAGCACATACTCTGCTAGACATGATTCCTTCATTCAATAAACTGATCATCTACTCTAGACTGGATCCTGTAAGAGAATCTGGGACACATTTTATGTTGCTATAGCAATATTATTACACCCTATTCCTTAACCCCACACTGGGAAGGAAATTTCTGGACTCTTTTCTGTCAAAAGACCATTTATGAAGAAAAGTTATAGACTGTAACCCCATGCTGGACTGAGTGATTGATGGGCCATGCAGTGGAAGGCAGTGAATAAGTTTGTTAAAAGCAACCTGCAATGAGGATTACAGATGCAATCCACCAACTCGTGAAAGTGAATAGATCCCATAAAAGGGACATTTACCAGTGGAAAGCTAGTGTAATAAGGAGTAGATGCTAGCATGTAGGACTGTGCAGGATTTGATGTGGAAATGGACATTTCCCTTGCCATCTTCAGATGATGTCTAAATACTGTTATTTAACATTTCCTTTTGAAGTGACTTCCCTGGTGGCTCAGATGGTAAAGCGTCTGTCTACAATGCAGGAGACCTGGGTTCGATCCCTGGGTTGGGAAGATCCACAGGAGAAGGAAACGGCAATCCACTCCAGTACTATTGCCTGGAAAATCCCATGGACAGAGGAGCCTGGTAGGCTACAGTCCATGGGGTCACAAAGAGCCAGACACGACTGAGCAACTTCACTTTCCTTTTGAAGTAGAAGTATCCTATATAAGCATCAGCATTTGTGTTCTTGGGACAAATATTCAGACTCAGTGACTAAAGATCTGTAATCATGGCTAACCAGAACTCAATTCCAAAAGTCACTTATATTTGGTCATTTAGAGAAGGAAGGCAACTGGATCAAGTTGACTATTTGCTGCCTTTTAAAATAATACCCCTTCACAAGGACTTTAGCCAAATCCTCACCTTTTATGTATCACTAGCCATATCAACCTGAAGGCAAGCACCTGGCTGTCACCTTTCCTAACTCCACTCCCTTTGTTAAGGGTTCTGCCGACTTGCCTTAGCCTGCCTGTCCACACAGAAGACACCCTGTGCTGAAGTCCTGCTTCAACCTGCTGAGAATCCCCTGGGAACACACACCTTCCACTGCTTGCAGACTCACATTTATGTTTCTGCCAATTTAATTGAGATCCTTGAATTATGTGTTTCATATCCTTGGTTTCCCCATCCAGTTGTTGGTTAGCACTGTACCTACTCTTACCAACATCTTTATCTGAAATTACCAATCACTAAAGTTCTGACAAGATATTCCACTAAAAATGTTAGAGTAATGGCAGTGCATGGGAAATTCCTTCTTTCCCAGATGATAGTCAGTTTATCTTGAATGAGACTTCAAAGTACACTGAAGATCTTGGCATTGTTTTGGAAATTTAAAATATGATTGATGCCCTTCCTCCTTTCATAGCTAGTATTGCATTTAAACTTCATAACTTATAGGATGTTATTCTTTTCTGTTTGTTCTGCCTTGCTTTTATCCCTATATTGGTGGTTTTGAATGCTTCCATCCTGTTGTTGTTCTGTCACTAAGTCTTGTCTGACTCTTTGCAACCCTGTGGACTGCAGCATGCCAAGCTTCCCTGTCCTTCACTATTTCCCAGAGTTTGCTCAAAATCAAGTCCATTGAGTCGGTGATACTATCCAACTATCTTATCTTCTGTTGCCTCCTTCTCCTCCTGCCTTCACTCTTTCCCAGCATCACGGTCTTTTCCATTGAGTTGGCTTCTCGCATCAGATGGCCAAAGGACTAGACCTTCAGCTTCAGCATCACTCCTTCCAATGAATATTTAGAGTTGATTTCCTTTAGGATTAACTAGTTTGATCTCCTTGCTGTCCAAGGACTGTCAAGAGTCTTCTCTAGCACCACATTTCCAAAGAATCAATTCTTTGGCACTCAGTCTTCTGTATGGTCCAACTCTCACATCCATACATGACTACTGGAAAAACCATAGCTTTGACTATATGCACCTTCGTCAGCAAGGTGATGTCTCCACTTTTTAATACACTGTCTAGGTTTGTCATAACTTTTCTTCCAGGGAGCAAGAATCTTTTAATTTCACTGCCGTCACTGTCTGCACTGATTTTGAGCCCAAGAAAATAAAATTTGCCACTGTTTTCTACTTTATCCCCATCTATTTGCCACCCTTATGGCAAAAGCAAAGAAGAACTAAAGAGCCTCTTGATAAAAGTGAAAGAGAAGAGTGAAAAAGTTGGCTTAAAGCTCAACATTCAGAAAACAAAGATCATGGCATCTGGTCCCATCACTTCATTGCAAATAGATGAAGAAACAATGGAAACAGTGGCAGACTTTATCTTTTGGGCTCCAAAATCACTGCAGATGGTGACTGCAGCCATGAAATAAAAAGATGCTTATTCCTTGGGAAAAAAGTTATGACCCACGTAGACAGCATATTAAAAAGCAGAGACATTATTTTGACAACAAAGGTCCATCTAGTCAAGGTTATGGTTTTTCCAGTAGTCATGTATGGATGTGAGAGTTGGACTATAAAGAAAGCTGAGCACCAAAGAATTGATGCTTTTGAACTGTGGTGTTGGAGAAGACTCCTGAGAGTCCCTTGGACTGCAAGGAGATCAAACCAGTCCATCCTAAAGGAAACCAGTCCTGAATGTTCATTGGAAGGATGGATGTTGAAGCTGAAACTCCGATACTTGGGGCCACCTGATGTGAAGAGCTGACTCATTTGAAAAGTCCTCGATGTTGGGAAATATTGAAGGCGAGAGGAGAAGGGGATGACAGAAGATGAGGTAGTTGGATAGCATCACCAACTCAATGGACATGAGTCTGAGTAAACTTTGGGATATGGTGATGGACAGGGAAGGCCGGCGTGCTGCAGTTCATGGGGTCGCAAAGAGCAGGACATGACTGAGCCATTGAACTGAACTGAACCTGTTTGCCAGGAAGTGATGGGACCAGATTACATGATCTTAGTTTCTTGAATGTTGTTTTAAGTCAGATTTTTCACTCTCCTCTTTCACTTTCATCAAAAGACTCTTTAGTTCCTCTTTACTTTCTGCCATTAGAGTGCTATCATCTGCATATATGAGCTTGTTGATATTTCTCCCAGCAATCTTGATTCCAGCTTGTGATTCATCCATCTCCAGGAGCTTCCCTGGTGGCTTTCATTATAACCTTATCAAATGCCTTGGCAAATGCAGTAATATGCCTTGACTTACTTTGTCTTACTTATTGGATCTCCCACTCATCTCATGAGGATCTCTGGCCTCAGCTAGGATTTGATTACCTCCATTACAAACTTCCACTAATGCTAAAATAAAAAGTCAGCCAGGATGTGCTGATACCACTGAGGTTGGAGGTGGTATCAATAAATACATAAATATCTCCTTTGACTGTTACTGACCTGAAATACCCATGAGGTTCTGCCTCCATGGCTCAATTTGTCCCTTGAGACACTTCCAGTTTGGGTTGGATACCAATGTATAGATTTAATTGTGGATAATACACTTTAACTATCTGATTGATTCCTTGTTTAAATTGAAATGAGAACTTAAATGTTCATATACTTGCAGAAATTTTCCTGGGTGCATATAGTTATCTAATGCATCCTGCAATTTTTCATTGTGAAATTAACAGAGCCTGGGTTAAAATTCAGTCATTATATTAGACTTTACATTTGGGGCCTTTTAGGACACTACAGAGTCTCAATCTATTGATAGACTTGAAGTTAACAATGGGCAGAGCTTATGCATTAAATTTCCTTTGTGTTCTTCTGTCTCTGTTGTACTAGTTTAATATGGGCACAACACTAGGCATGCATCAAAAGTGCTGTGTACATTGATACTGTCTGGAGACCAATCTCTTTGTGTATTTTTATCAAATTTAAATGGTATACTTAAAAAGAGTATCTTTTGGATATCATACCAGATGTATACAGGCATTATGTTTCAAAAAAATAAAGGTTCTATTCAGGGGTATTTTTCAAGTACACTCTACATAAATAATATAAAGCTGAAGAAGCTCTTAGAAATCTCAGTTGCTTCTACAAGAATCATCTGGAATTTTAAACCTTCTCAAAGTAGCTTTCCAGAATAGTAGCTCTTATGGGAAACCTAACCAGTCCTTTTGCCTTAAATGAAGAAGATAATTTGACCTCTGGAATCTAAGAGCCTTGAAGATTGCTGCAGTTTGTTTGCATGAACTTTCCAGAAACAAAGTTTTTCCTTATCAAATGTGTTTGATCATGAAAGCATATCCATCCTATTTGTTTAAATCTTTACACATCATATTTATAATTCTGATCAAAATGGGAAAAGGGCAGGAAAAAGGAGTACTGCATCACCAACTACATCACAATCAGAATACACTTAGTGCTTCAGTGATTTACTGGGAGTTAGACACGGAGAAGGATGACAGTTCTGGAGGAACAAGGGCAGCATTTAGTGCTTTCCTTCTGGGGAAGACAGTGAAGAGCTCTAGAGCTTTCCCAGGTGGCAGGCACCATGATGAAGTCTACCAAACACATTTGGAAATGTATTTTGGACGATAGGCTTATACACGTTTTCTGCAGCACTCAAGAGAACGCTAAGGGGATGAGAGAGGATGAGATGGTTGGATGGCAACACCGACTCCATGGACTTGAGTTTGAGCAAGCTCAGGGAGTTGTTGATGGACAGGGAAGCCTGGTGTGCTACAGTCCTGCTGCTGCTGCTACTAAGTCACTTCAGTCGTGTCCAACTCTGTGTGACCCCATAGAGGGCAGCCCACTAGGCTCCTCTGTCCCTGGGATTCTCCAGGCAAGAATACTGGAGTGGGTTGCCATTTCCCTCTCCAATGCATGAAAGTGAAAAGTGAAAGTGAAGTCGCTCAGTTATGCCTGACTCTTAGCGACCCCATGGACTGGAGCCTACCAGGCTCCTCCGTCCATGGGATTTCCAGGCAAGAGTACTGGAGTGGGGTGCCATTGCCTTCAGCACATGGGGTCACAAAATGTTGGACATTACTGAGCAAGTGAACTGAACTGATTATATTTATTGGCGAAAAGAACATGAGCGGAGCACACTCAACAGTGTGGCAAGATGTCCTGGTAGTCCTGAGTTATTTCGGCCCCAACTCCCTAATGGGAGGAAATCATCTAGACACAGATGAGGCATGAGTCAATGAGACATAACTACTGAGTTGGAGTAAGTCCTATTCCCATTTTACTGATGAAAACAATTATTTTTAACAAGACTATAACTTTAGTTTAAATTCTGTTTTAAAGTTTAAATAAAATTAAAATAAGCCTTTCAAAACTGAATATTGGAGTATTTCCACTGTTTACCAGGAAGATATTTATATGAGATGATAGGATGAGATAATGTATTTGAAACCAGCTTTTAAACTGAAAAGCATTTTAAAGCTACAGATTCTTTTAGTTACCTTTAAAAACTATAGTACTAGAGTCTGCATCATGGTATGGTCTGCCTACTGTATAGTTACTGGAACATTTCATGTGTTTGATGAGCCCAACATATGATCTGACTGGTAGAGTTAATGTGCTATCATGTTAGATTCTTAAAATAGGTTAGTGGGGAGGGGAATGTTCTGTATTGCATTAGTCATACTCCTGGCAGGAAGTTGGAGGCCCTGTCCAACAGAATAATTGAGAAAAGTTTAAGGAAGCAATAGATAAGCTTAAGTGAAACTAGAAATAGAAAGCATAGTACTACTACTACTACTAAATCACTTCACTCGTGTCCGACTCTGTGCGACCCCATAGATGGCAGCCCACCAGGCTCCCCCTCCCTGGGATTCTCCAGGCAAGAACACTGGAGTGGGTTGCCATTTCCTCCTGCAATGTATGAAAGTGAAAAGTGAAAGTGAAGTCGCTTAGTCGAATCCGACGCTTAGCGACCCCATGGACTGCAGCCTACCAGGCTCCTCCATCCATGGGATTTTCTAGGCAAGAGTACTGGAATGGGGTGTCATTGCCTTCTCCCGTAAAGCATAGTACTCTCAGGCTAATTGTGGGGAGTTGTGGCCACCCCAGGTCATAAGGGAAAGGAGAGGAAGCAGGTACTAGACGTTAGGAAGAGAGTCACAGAGATTTTTGGAAGGGGAATGCACCCACTGCCATGTTTGGGAGGGTGCCATGGGACTAAAACCCCAATCTCCCTCCACTTTTGTCCTCTAATCTTTTGCTTGTACCTACTACTGGTTGACCCTAATCTTACATCAGGCAGCTGGAGAGCCCATTAATGAAGTTAAATGTCAGACTCTGCACACACAGAGTGGGGTGGATGTGGCATGGTAAATTAAGAGTATAAAAAATAAGAGAAAACTGAATTCAGAATTAGACAAATTTCTGAAATGATCTATGTTAAATATGAAAGTGTGTGTTAAAAATTAAATTAAATTGATATGGATGAGATTAGTTCATTCACTTATTCAGTGAATAAGGTATCTTTTTTGTACAGTTCTTCTGTGTATTCAAGAATACTGGAGTGGGTTGCCATTTCCTTTTCCACAGCTGGTTATTAGAGAAATGCAAATCAAAACTAGAATGTGTTACTACCTCACACTATACAGTCCATGGAATTCTCCAGGCCAGAATACTGGAGTGGGTAGCCTTTCCCTTCTCCTCCTCCGTAGGATCTTCCCAAACCAGGGATCGAACCCAGGTCTCCCACATTGCAAGCGGATTCTTACCAGCTGAGCCACAAACGAAGCCCATATGTAGACTGAGAGAACACGTAAAGATGCAGCATCTCAGCTCAGGAAACTGGAAGCTTTTCAGTTTTACTGGAAGGAAGGAAAAACCTGGGGTAAACAACGCTTGCCTAGATCATTGAGGTTCTTTATTTGGTATGTAAGCAGTTGTGTTTTACCTTGAAATGGATGAGGATCCAAGGAGAATTTTAACCAAGGAAAAGGCCAGAGAGATTTCCATTTGAGAAATATAATTGTGGAGGGTATATGCTAGATATATGGGAAGGGTGAGAAAATGGACAGAAAATTAAGAGAATACTACAAAATTCAAGAAGAGAAAAGTGCCAGAGACTTTGTATTAGTCAGAGTTCTCCAGAGAAACTGAACTAAGCATGTAATCTACAGTTGGCAAGCTAGAGACTAGGAGAACCTTGGATATAGTTCCAGTTCAAAGGCCAATAGACTTGAGACCCAGGAAGAGCCTGTGTTTCAGTTTGAATTCAAAGGCAGAAAAAAACAAAACAAAACAAAAACCACGTTAGTCAGAAAGCAGCAAGGTAAGAATTCCTTCTTATTCTTGGAAGGATCAGTCTTTTACAGTCTAGAGAAGCTTGGAAACAAGGGCGTTGGCAGAATCTATAGGAAGCAGGGTAGGCTCCACAGAAGGGGTGAACTTGAATGGAAGCTGAAAAATGAGGGGGAGTTGGAGGCACCCAGAAAGCCTTAAAGTTACAATATGAATTGTAGTACAATTAAGTGTTGAGTAAGCAACTGGTATCAACTTTGCAAATGATGTTGAAAATGATATTTTTTTGCAAATGATATTGACATTGTTATAATCACATAGCATATTATCTCATAGAGCTGTTACACAAGAAAAATTAGCTACATATTTATTGTTTGTGATTAATAAAAGAATAATGTGTATGTTAAAATACAGTAATTTTACATGTAGGAAGGTCCAAGATTATGAAAGTACTATCTACACAGACACAAAAAGTTTGGAATAAAAGGTAATGTAATAAGGGATTTTTAATAATCCTTTATTAAATAGCTATTTATTTACCTGAATTCATTTCAAAAGTAAACAATGTTATTACTATTGTTTCAAAATACTTGCATGAAAGATATAAAAAGTTGAAAAACTATAGCATCCAGCAAATTGTACTACATTCATGTTGTAACTTTAAGGCTTTCTGGGTGCCTCCAACTCCCCCTCATTTTTCAGCTTCCATTCAAGTTCACCCCTTCTGTGGAGCCTACCCTGCTTCCTATAGATGCTGCCAACGCCCTTGTTTCCAAGCTTCTCTAGAACACAATCCACACCAAAAGTGTATCATCTTGACTTTATGTTTCTTGCATTTGTATTAACTCTGAAAGTAGATGGTAATACCTTTGAGGTCAGGGCCTAATCTCCCACTTCACCGTTCATAGCCCCTAGAAACCCTTCAATTTTACCTTTTTGTGCTTTGTATATTAGCAGATTTATTTATCCTGGACTGTATAAGAAGAATGAAAGAAAAGAAATAAGATAATATTTCTATATAAGCTATTGCCAAATAGTTGTAAAGTGCAGCAGAAAGTTAAACTTACTGAACACATCAAAATTTTGTACAGAAGAGAAAATAATTTTAGTCAGCATTTTAGAACTTGTGTGGGGAAATTATTAGCAGAATTCCTGACTTTTAATCTTGGTTCATGATTGAAATACATGGCATAATTTTAAAATGGGTATATGGAAATCATTAAAAGAGAAATAATATAAATTTCCTTATTACAGAAAATTTTTTAATATTTATGTTTTGTGTAAAGTAATAAACTCTACACCAAATTTGTTCTTATTTTTTAAAATATTTGGAAATAAAAGGAATCCAAATTGGAAATGAAGAAGTAAAACTCTCACTGTTTGCAGATGACATGATCCTCTACATGGAAAACCCTAAAGACTCCACCGGAAAATTACTAGAGCTAATCAATGAATATAGTAAAGTTGCAGGATATAAAATCAACACACAGAAATCCCTTGCATTCCTATACACTAATAATGAGAAAATAGAAAGAGAAATTAAGGAAACAATTCCATTCACCATTGCAACGAAAAGAATAAAATACTTAGGAATATATCTACTTAAAGAAACTAAAGACCTATATATAGAAAACTATGAAACACTGGTGAAAGAAATCAAAGAGGACACTATAGATGGAGAAATATACCGTGTTCATGGATTGGAAGAATCAGTATAGTGAAAATGAGTATACTACCCAAAGCAATCTATCAGTTCAGTTCAGTCTCTCAGTCGTGTCCGACTCTTTGCGACCCCATGAATCGCAGCACACCAGGCATCCCTGTCCATCACCAACTCCCGGAGTTCACTCAGACTCACGTCCATCGAGTCAGTGATGCCATCCAGCCGTCTCATCCTCTGTCATCCCCTTCTCTTCCTTCCCCCAATCCCTCCCAGCATCAGAGTCTTTTCCAATGAGTCAACTCTTCGCATGAGGTGGCCAAAGTACTGGAGTTTCAGCTTTAGCATCATTCCTTCCAAAGAAATCCCAGGGCTGATCTCCTTCAGAATGGACTGGTTGCATCTCCTTGCAGTCCAAGGGACTCTCAAGAGTCTTCTCCAACACCACAGTCGAAAAGCATCAATTCTTCAGCGCTCAGCCTTCTTCACAGTCCAACTCTCACATCCATACATGACCACTGGAAAAACCATAGCCTTACTAGACGAACCTTTGTTGGCAAAGTAATGTCTCTGCTTTTGAATATGCTATCTAGGTTGGTCATAACTTTCCCTCCAAGGAGTAAGCGTCTTTTAATTTCATGGCTGCAGTCACCATCTGCAGTGATTTTGGAGCCCCCAAAAATAAAGTCTGAATAGTTCAATGCAATCCCTATCAAGCTACCAATGGTAATTTTCACAGAACTAGAACAAATAGCTTTCACAATTTGTATGGAAATAAAAAAAACCTCGAATAGCGAACGCAATCTTGAGAAGGAAGACTGGAACAGGAGGAATCAACCTGTTTGACTTCAGGCTCTACTACAAAGCCACAGTCATCAAGATAGTATGGTACTGGCACAAAGACAGACATATATATCAATGGAACAAAATAGAAAGCCCAGAGATAAATGCACACACCTATGGACACCTTAACTTTGACAAAGGAGGAAAGAATATACAATGGAGAAAAAAATCTCTTTAACAAGTGGTGCTGGGAAAACTGGTCAACCACTTGTAAAAGAATGAAACTAGAGCACTTTCTAACACCATACACAAAAATAAACTCAAAATGGATTAAAGATCTAAACGTAAGACCAGAAACTATAAAACTCCTAGAGGAGAACATAGACAAAACACTCTCTGACATAAATCACAGCAGGATCTTCTATGACCCACCTCCCAGAATATTGGAAATAAAAGCAAAAATAAACAAATGGGACCTAATTTAACTTAAAAGCTTCTGCACAAGAAAGGAAACTCTAAGCAAGGTGAAAAGACAGCCTCCAGAATGGGAGAAAATAATAGCAAATGAAGCAACTGACAAAGAATTAATCTCAAAAATATATAAGCAACTCCTACAGCTCAACTCCAGAAAAATAAACGACCCAATCAAAAAATGGGCCAAAGACCTAAACAGACATTTCTCCAAAGAAGACATACAGATGGCTAACAAACACATGAAAAGATGCTCAACATCACTCATTATCAGAGAAACGCAAATCAAAACCACAATGAGGTACCATTTCACGCCAGTCAGAATGGCTGCGATCCAAAAGTCTACAAGCAATAAATGATGGAGAGGGTATGGAGAAAAAGGAACCCTCTTACACTGTTGGTGGAAATGCAAACTAGTACAGCCACTACAGAGAACAGTGTGGAGATTCCTTAAAAAACTGGAAATAGAAGTGCCATACGACCAAGCAATCCCACTGCTGGGCATATACACGGAGGAAACCAGAATTGAAAGAGACACGTGTACCCCAATGTTCATCGCAGCACTGTTTATAATAGTGAGGACATGGAAGCAACCTAGATGTCCATCAGCAGATGAATGGATAAGAAAGCTGTGGTACATATACACAATGGAATATTACTCAGCCATTAAAAAGAATACATTTGAATCAGTTCTAATGAGGTAGATGAAACTGGAGCCTATTATACAGAGTGAAGTAAGCCAGAAAGAAAAACACCAATACAGTATATTAATGCATATATATGGATTTAGAAAGATGGTAATGATAATCCTGTATGCAAGACAGCAAAAGAGACACAGGTGTACAGAATGGTCTTTTGGGCTCTGTGGGAGAGGGCGAGAATGGGATGATTTGAGAGAATGGCATTGAAACATGTATAATATCATACATGATACAAATCATCAGTCCAGGTGTGATGCATGATACTGGATGCTTGGGGCTGGTGCACTGGGATGCTCAGAGGGATGGTATGGGGAGGGAGGTGGGAGGGGGTTCAGGATGGGGAACACGTGTAGACCCATGGTGGATTCATGTTGATGTATGGCAAAACCAATACAATATTGTAAAGTAAAAATAAATAAATATTTGGTTACATTTACATAATTTTTATTATTTATATTTTTTAAATTATTTTTTGGGCTCCAAAATCACTGCAGATGGTGACTGCAGCCATGAAATTAAAAGACGCTTACTCCTTGGAAGGAAAGTTATGACCAACCTAGATAGCATATTCAAAAGCAGAGACATTACTTTGCCAACAAAGTTTCGTCTAGTCAAGGCTATGGCTTTTCCAGTGGTCATGTATGGATGTGAGAGTTGGACTGTGAAGAAGGCTGAGTGCCGAAGAATTGATGCTTTGAACTGTGGTGTTGGAGAAGACTCTTGAGAGTCCCTTGGACTGCAAGGAGATGCAACCAGTCCATTCTGAAGGAGATCAGCCCTGGGATTTCTTTGGAAGGAATGATGCTAAAGCTGAAACTCCAGTACTTTGGCCACCTCATGCGAAGAGTTGATTCATTGGAAAAGACTCTGATGCTGGGAGGGATTGGGGGCAGGAGGAGAAGGGGACGACAGAGGATGAGATGGCTGGATGGCATCACTGACTCGATGGACGTGAGTCTCAGTGGACTCCAGGAGTTGGTGATGGACAGGGAGGCCTGGCCTGCTGGGATTCATGGGGTCGCAAAGAGTCGGACACGACTGAGCAACTGATCTGATCTGATCTGATGTATCTACATAGGCCCATAGATGATTGTTTCTAAACATAAAGCCCCTATGTTCTCATATTCATTACAAAGTAAACATTTTATAAATTGAAAACCAGATTTTGGTTTTCTTCAGTATTTAAAAAAAAAAAAAAAGCTGTTTGAAAAGACTAGAGGTTAGGAAATAAATCAGTTTCATCCCAGTAAACCAAGATAACTATTTCCTGGTGTATAAACTTCTTCAGCTTTACCGAAGACTGATATTTTGCTTCTATGGATATGAATATTGATCAATGACATAAATCTCTCTGTGGGACACACCTAAATTCCATTGAAATTTAAGAAAAAGTTTATTGCTCATTTTGTTGATATTTTAAAGCATAATTTTGATTTTAAAATGGTTAACTATCCTTTATCCTCTCTAAAATATTCTTGGATCTTGTTTCTGATGAAATTTTAGGTAAGGAAGATCCTTTTCATACACGAACTCTTTTGTCCTCATTTATAAAAATGTTATTTTCAAATAGGATACATGACAGATGGAGAGTAAAATTTAAATACAAATATCTAGGCGGGACTACGTATCCTACTCTATTCTTACTGATTTTCATTTGTTATTAATCATTTAGTTAATCTAATCATTGCTGTCTGGGCAAAGTTCAATAGAAAAAAAATCAAGCTCACCTTCACTGGCAAGACCCTATTTATCTTTTCAATTTTCCCTGCTTTCTTTTCTCCTCCTTACGTAGAAGAATGATAGAGAAAAAAATTCATATCACAGTGTGATGCTGCTGGTGTGTATAAAAAACCCTCGACAGTCATTTTCCCATCAGCGGTTTCCCTGCTGGCCAGCTTCTAAGTCTGACCCCTCCCCTTCTCCTAGGGTAGCTGGCTGCTAGATGTTTACTGATTAATTTGCATCAAGTGTTCTCCTAGCAATCAATGCTAGGATAGGATTAGATACTTTTGTAAAAGACTATTTTCTGGTAAAGAAGCTTAGACTTTCTAAAACACCATGAACAGAAAGGAATAGTCTTTAGCAAAGCTATAACGTGATTACTTCATATGTTTAAAAGAAATTTCAGTCAATTACCATTTACTATTGTTTTTACTTGTGAAAATCAGCCATTTTTTATTTAAAAGTTTACATTTGTGGACACACACCTATTTATAACACAGATAATCTTGACACTGGAGGATTATATATTATGTATTTTAAATAAATCCAGCATTTATGTCATTTTGTAATTGTCAGTGCAAGACATAGAAAACAAATAGGTCTGGTTTATATAGCCAGTTGAGTTATATAGACTATAGTAAATTTTCTTAGAACACTGTAATTAATTTTCGTTTCTGAACAAAAATGATATGAAACCCCAAATTTTCAATTAAGATTTACTTTACTAGAAAATTAATGTATATATTTTTCTCTACTCAATGTTTATGTGTAAATTCCAATAATAAATACTAATATCAAAGTATTATTGATGGAGAGTAAACATAAGAGAAATTATAACATTTAGTGAATAATTTCAGTAACATCAAATAAACTAACCAACTGTATACAATGATTATTTTAACAAGTTGTTGAAATGAGAAGGAAATATTTTATTGTGTCTCATTAAGATTTTAATCTAGCAGAGAACAAGCCCAGATCAATAATATTTATTCAGTTATTAAGAATAAAAATGATAATGTTTTGCAATTTAAAAAACCTAAGATTCAAAAATAAAACCCTGTAGTTGAATCATTTGATGAAGATAATAGAATATTTTCCCAGAGGTAAGAATAAAGCAGCAGTTTTTCCATAAGAAAAAATAATTTATAAATTCAGTTGTGATGGAATATTAGAGACTATCATTTCCACAATTTTTCTTTTTCACTAATTGTTAATTTTTTTCAGTGAAAGTATTTCTTAAACTTTCTATGAGTTTTTAATAAATCTGAATTGCAAACATTAACCACTTATCCTGTTCTTAGACATTTTATATTGGAAATCTAATTGAAATTTTAGAAATTACAGGTATAGGTACAGATACTACAATATTTAGTATCTTGATAGATCATTGCAAAGCAACACTTTTTTTTTTTTTTTTACTTTCAGGGTATCAGAGATGTGGAAACTCCTATTTATTGAAGCCTACTCTGTGCCAGGTGAATTCGAGGATTTTTAAGAGAACACTTCCTATTATCCTTTTCAAACAGTTGAGACATATGTCAATATCTCCAAATTATAGATCTTGTCTGAGATTTAGATATATTAAATAGCTTTCTAAAAATCACTAAGTAAGCCAAGTTAAGTTAAAACTCATGACTGTGGGGGCCCAAATCTGATATCTTTTCATTACATCAAACAGCCTCCCATAGTTATGAAGATGAAACCACTCGTCACCCTTCAAGCCTCTGGCACTTTGTTGATGCCTGTGTTTCCCAAATCCCTCTTGTGACTTGGTCAGGACTTTGAAGACTACTTACTTCTCTCTAGTGGCTTATCAAAACTCTCACCATTTTCAGATAGCAATGACAAAAGATTAAACAAAACTACATAGAAATATGAATGACTAATCAACTTACATATTTACCTTCAGGTAGAGAATAAAATGGAGTTTACATGGAGATACTTAATGGGCTGCCCTGCTGGCTCAGTAAACACAGAAAAGACATGGGCTGGATCTCTGGGTTGGGAAGATCCCCTGGAGAAGGAAGTGGCAACACACTCCAGTATTCTTGCCAGGGAAATCACATGGACAGAGGAGCCTTGCAGGCTGCAGTCCCTGGGGTTACAAAGAGTCAGACATGACTTAGCAACTAAACAATAAAAACAACTGAGTGTGTGGGTATAAAAGAGAGACTTTCTTATAAATTCATACACACACATACACTGTCTCTCAAGGTTGCTTTTCTTCTCCCTCTTTGCATAGCCTTCTGTAAGAAATGTTTTGCTAATGAGATGTGAGGGATAAATGTCCTTGATATCCATGCACTGACCAGTCAAAGGGTCCCAGATCAATCCTCTGGGTTAAGCCATTGGCCCTTGTTAAAACAATGGCTATGTTTATAATGAACGAGAAATTTGTAGAAAGAGAATAACCTGTTGTCATACTGCTGGGTTCCTATTCCCAGTTGAGTAGCAGCAAGCATGAGATTTAGACGGAAGTTTTGGGAAATTTTATTATTATAAATATGCCTATTCAGTGATGTCACCTACATCTTGAAAAATACATCAAGAAACATGTGCTAAGTGCCTACTTTCAAAACACTGGCAAAAAATAATAGCTAAAACTGCTACAAGAGGATGCAACACTAAAGGATAAAGTGATACTTTATATATGCTCTTTGTATCAAAAAATGAAAGGTAAAATTGAAAGCTTAAGCTCTATAGGGCTTAATATGACACCCTTACTAAAGATGGAAAGGGAAAAATGACACCTAGTGGGAATAGTAAAGTAAATGAAACAAAATAAATACTAAAATAAATTCTGGAGAATATACTGCAATACCAAGAATTCAATGTTTAAGAATTTGAAAGAAAAAATAAATGGGGGTATTGTGTTAATTGTTTATGAACATGCAAAAGTGAAAAAAAAAAAGTCCCTCTGCAGTGATCTGGAAGAAGTGGGTTAGAAAAAGTAAATCTTTTTTAGAAACAGACCTCCTTGTGACTGTTCCCAACCCATTAGCACAACTGTATATGTTTCACCAGAAATGCTGTACAATTTTAAGCAAAGTATATTTCTCAAAGCATTAAAACTCTTTTTACATTAAGAATACTATTCCTTGTGCTTTCTGATACACTGTTTATACCCTGTGCAGCTTTTGTTTAAGAATGACAGTGGCTAGTAAATTAGCCCCATCTGTGTATTTCCACAGAAGCCATTCTCACTGAATGATTTTCCTTGTCATGAGGAATCCAGGAGCTTTTTGATTCAATTCAATGCATCTCTCCACTCTATCACGCACAGCATCCTCATTTCTCTACTCTAATGCCTACATAACTCTGAGTTCTTCGACCCAATTCCTGCCATCATCACTGGTACCTTCAGCCCATGTGATCAACTCATCCAACAACCCAAACTGGTAACTCTTCTTCTAATTGCGCTACATCTACAATCATGATAACTGGAGCAAACTCAAGCACCAGCACACCTAGGCTCTGGAAATGGCTTTCTATGAAATAATAAATTCCTAAGTCTCACTTTCTGATAACGATTCTGCATCATTTCAGCTACACCTGGACTTTAGGGTTTCTGATTCCACACTCCTACCCTTTCGCCCCAGTATATCAGCTCACCCTAAGTGCCCTGCTCTCTATAACTGGCCTCAAGATGGTCCAGTTTAGCCAGTCCCACACCTCCACCCAAATAATTCAAGCCAACACATTTGCTGTTTCCAGACCTGGGTTGCTCGTGGGATAGACTCTCTTTACAAATATCGTCCCTAATTTCTGCCTGCCCAAAGCAGCTATGGCTGCCCTTTACCTGTCAGTAGTCACCTGCCTGGTACTCAGAATGGTCATTCAAGATAGTTACCATTAGCCTCAAAAACGTTACCTAGTGGTTTGCCCCTACATGTTCAATCAATAGCTCTTTGCAAAACAAAACAAACTTAAACAAACAAACAAAAAGCCCTGATTTGTAGCATTTGGTGATCTTCAAGTCACAGATACTTCCATCAAGGTTCATTTTAAGGGAACAACAATGCCACTAAAAGCAGAGTGAAGAGCAATGTTGTCAGTAGCACATCTTTTAAGTGTTAGATACATTATTATACCTGTTTTTAGATACAATATATAAAAAAAATGGGAGCACAGAAATAGAAAGGAAATGATGAATGTTAAGGATTTATTACCTTTGTTTTACTATAATTCAACTATAAATGTATGTAATTTGTCCTGTAATAATAGTAATTTTTACAACTGACTCACAACAAAATTCCTGAAAACTCAGCATTTAGCTCTTGCTAGCCCATGCTTGGGCTTCCCAAGTTGCACCAGTGATAGACAACCTGAATGTCAATGAGGCAGACATAAAAGACACAGGTTCAATCCCTCTGTCAGGACGATCCTCTGGAGGAGAACATAGTACCCCAGTCCAGTACTCCTGCCTGGTGAATCCCCATGGACAGAGGAGCCTGGTGGGTTACAGTCTATAGGGTCGCAAAGAATCAGCTGAAGCGACTCAGCAGGCATGCACATACGGCCCATGCTAGCCAGTGCCAGAACATCATTTCTCCCATTTCAAACCATTTCTCTTTGCTAATGACCCTGCCTCAAACTTTACTGAGAAAAGAGACGGTACATAATATCCTTAATTTCTTGCCCCTATATCTACAATTTTTTTTCCCCCACACCTCGTAGCTTGCAGGATGTTAGTTCTCTGAACCTGAGTCCTTGGCAATGAGAGCATGGAGTCTTAACCACTGGCCCACCAAGGAATTCCCAAAATTTCTTTGGCGGTCTACTCACTCTGACCTCATTTCCAGCTGCCTCAGAAGTGTCCTTTATTCTGTTCAAGATGTTTACCTTAGTTATAATATCCTTCCCACTAACCCCAGAACTATGTATCCTTGCCATTTCCTCTCTCCTGTATTTTCAAATGGGTTTCCCTGGTAGCTCAGCTGGTAAAGAATCTGCCTGCAATGTAGGAGACCCCTGTTCGATCCCTGGGTTGGGAAGATCCCCTGGAGAAGGGATAGGCTACCCACTTCAGTATTTTCAAAGACTCTCTCTCCTAGCTCCATTGAATATGAATAATCATATTCAAGATGCCCCATCAGCGAAATTAAAAACATCTCTTGACCCCTGACCCTTTGTCTACCTTTAGCTATCTACATTTTTCATATGTGCAAATCATCTTAGAGATTTCCTAGGAAGAACAATGCTCATTAGCAGTTTCTAACTCCTTAGCCTTGTTATTGCTTTTTTCCTGATGTGTTACATTACTACAACAAAATATCATGAACCTCCTCCAAAATTTCAAACTTTAAAGGTTTTTTTTCAGTTCTCAGATTTTTTTAAATTACTTCAGTATTTGACCATATTGTACATTCCAGCTTAAATTGACTCTCCTCTGACTGCTGTTTGGTCTTGACAATCTGCAAACCTGTGAAAAAACTGACAGGGCATCCTTGCAAGGACCACCTGATCAACCCGATCATGCAGCTGGGAAGATGCTAAAAAAGAACACTAATTATTTGCTGCAGCAGAAGCTAAGGAGAGCTTAGTCTTTCTGTACCTAAGGAGTAGATAAACTCCTTTCTGTTATCTTGAGAGGGGATGGTCAGTATATCTGGCTCCTATGTGAATCCTTTTTTATGGGATTATGGTGCTTATTGCATCCTAGCTGTTGGACCTGGAACACAATATTCTGACAGAAGAAAATGATACATCTAAGGAGACCCACAAGGAGGGGAAGATATGCAGAACACTCAAAAAAGGTGACTCCTGGAAGCAAAACTACATCTTGAATAAAAAAGATCACTCAAGCAGATTTAAATTTAATATTTGTGTATACACACACACACACACACACACACACACTTTGGACAACTGTATGTTGCCAAAAATCAGTGATCTCGAATTAGCCCGGTAGCTCGGTTTTCTTTCTGTAAACCTAACCCAGGAGACAGTAGGGATGGTGATGGATCCTGAAGCCTATTATGAAAACTGTGAGAAACCCTGGGGAAAATAAAATGTGGTTGGGTTCTAACATCAGAGAAAACCAGTAACTTCAAATAGAAGAGGACCACATAGCAAAGGCTCATATGAATGGTAAATACCAGAAAGATAACATTAAATACTGCCTCAAACTAGAGAATAGGAAAGTATTAAGTGTTGGTAAGAGGGTAATGCTGGTCTAGAGAGTAATCTAGCAGTCTTAAATGAAATCAAATATTTAAATACCCAAAGTGAAAGTATTAGTTGCTCAGTTGTGTCCAACTCTTTGCAACCCTATGGACCCCATGTTGGCCCTCCAGGCTCCTCTGTCCATGGGATTCTCCGGGCAAGAACACTGGAGTGGGTAGCCATTCCCTTCTCCAGGGGATCTTCGCAATCCAGGGACCAAACCTGGGTCTCCTGCATTGCAGGCAGGTCCTTTATCATCTGAACTACCAGGGAATCCAAATGACTCCTCTGCTCTGCTTCTGAGTAGATTAGGGCCACAGCATACAGTAGTTTGTGGGCCTTGCAATTCAGGGAGTATCTTTCATATGTAAATATAATACAAATATACATTACATATAAATATACCTGAATTTTACAGATGTACACAGTTCAAACAAATGTTAAGCTGCTAAGTTTATAACTAATTAAAAGATAGAATGAATGCATGAAAAATCTTTTCATAGAAAATACATATAATTAATTGAAATAGTTGTTATATGCATTCCTGATAAAATACTAGGAATTTTTTTGCCTAACATAAGTTGTCAATGCAAGTTATCTGTTATGAAAAGAAATCTTTAAAAATGTATGGAGGCAATGAAAGAGATAATTTTTTTCAACCAGATACATTATACATAAAATTGTATTCTTTCTTCTCTTATTTCTTGAATTATTTTGTTTTGACCTATCAATGAGATTTTTTCCCCCTGACCTCTCATAATTCAATAGCTGGGATCCAGAAAAATAGCTGTTTCCATCTGTTCCTCTCAGAGCGATCAATATTTAGTTAAGTTCATGCATAATAATGAAAATATATCTCCCAGAACGTGCTTTGTCAAATTTTGGTATATAATTTTGTCCAGGATCAGGACCTTGACAGAAGGGTATCTGCATTTTCATTTCATTTTACAAGGGATGTGGGAATGCTGACTATCTACTTTCTACTTTTTTCCCCATATTATTGCTTTGTAAAGGGAAGCGTTCTGCCACAGTGAAATAGACATGTGTTTCAGAAAATTCTCCCTTTAGGCCCAAACATGGGCTAACTTCAATAAATGAAAGTGGCACAGTCTACAGAATTGGTTTCTCACTAAGTACTTGAGTTGAATCAGCTTTTTAGATGCCTCCGAATTTTTAAGGGACGCAAAAGAAAAAGCTTTCCTCCAGCATCAAGAAAACACTTTACTATAGATAATTGTCCCATTCAATTTGCATTTGAATGCATACTAAACTAAAAAATAGCAACATTCAGGAGGCCAACCTGAAGGAAGACTTCCTATCAAGTAATAAAGTGAAAGGTGAACAGTGAGAGAAGAAGAAGGGCTGCAAAGAAGGGCTTAGTGGAGTAGACAGTTTGGTTGCAAAATCCCAAGTTCAATGTATCAATCTTTCTTCCTGTATTATTACCAGCTACTCTTCTGCCAGGAAAAAAAAAAAAAAATTCCAGACAGCCTAAGAAATCAGCCGACAAACCTCATTATTGATGGCGTCAGGTGGTAGATCAATGCCAGAGGAAAATCAATGGTAAAAATATTTTTCAGTGGTGCATACAGATGAAGAGCCACAGCAGCGTTTCTTGATGGAAACCACAAAAGTCTGCAGTCACCCCTGAGAGTCACTCCTACATAGAAGGCAAGAACTTATCTGGTGCTCTAGAGATACTAATTTGCCCCATGTGATTTCCTGTATTGTAGAATGTGTAATTATTTGCTATGAAAAGGGGAAAAAATGTGCAGATTCCACTGAAAGTAAAATGTAATTTCTCATGTAGTATTTTGTTTTATGGGTATTAACTGCATATGTGCATGCATGCTAAGTTGCTCCAGTAATGCCCAGCTCTTTGCAACTTATGAACTGTAGCCCACCAGGCTCCTCTGTCCATAGGATTCTCTGGGCAAGAATACTAGAGTAGGTTGATATGCCCTCCTTCTGGGGATATTCCCGATCCTGGGATTGATCCTGTGGCTCCTGCATTGCAGGCAGACTCTTTACCATTGAGCCATCAGGGAAGCCCATTAACTACATATATATGGCTGTTTAATAAATTTAAAGATCAGAAAGTTTAAGAGCTATAAAGCATGTTTAAATGAAAGAGCACATCAATTTTACATTTGGAGAGAGAATAATTGTGAAAATAACTTTCTCATACAAAAAGATAAAGTTCTAGAAAAATTCTATGCCCCAGGATGCTTTAATAAGCATTTAAGAATGGGAGAATGGTAATGAAGGTTGTTAAAGAACAACCCTGATTTATGTCCTCTAGTGCCAAATACCCTTACACTTTGTAACAGTTTTCTTTCTAAATTATACACCAGATCCAATCAGAGACTCCTGCCCCAAAGCTTGTGGGTCCTATGAAGAAGCTATCAGACTAGGATAACTGAGTGAGATTGGGAGTTGGTGAAAAGGTATCACTACAGTCAAGTTTACTCTGTGGTTAATGAAACATAACTTTAAATCCTTATTTATGCAGATGTTTTTCAAGGTTCTGAGAGGTGCACTAAAAATCTTATATACAATATTCTGAACTCCCTTTTTCCCAAAATTGTATGTTTTCATCAGTCAAAAAATTTGGATTTTCTTTTGGGTGTTACCCATTCGAAGCTCACAGAAAAGAGCATATTTCATAGTAAACAAAGGAGGACCTATTTTTCTGCTAGTACTGCATCTTCATCAGGAGAGAAAAATTATCTTCTGGAGATAGGCTACATGAATTTCACCAAGGAGAGGGAATGCCAAAATTCATTTCAAAGTAAAACAGGATTCAAACAAGTCTTCATTTAGAAATAAGGTACAGTTTACTATTATTGCTATAAGTAATTTGTAAGCTTCATAACTTTTCTGAGTTTGTGTGTGCGTGTGTGTATTATACTAGCCTGTTTTCACATACTGATTTACAGTAAAACACCCAAAGTTGTTTTTAAGGCTGTGAAGAGCCTGGAAGCCCCTTTACTTCCCAAAGACAGTCTTGGATGAATAAATAGGGCTAGAAAAGGCAGTGGCAGAAACTTAAAGGAGGAAAATAAACTGATGAAGTCTAAGAATTTATAGGAAGATGGAAGCAAGGTCAGAAAAAGCAAGGTCAGAAGAGCTGAAAACCCTTGAGCCAACATGGATACTCTTGACATCTCACTTAGGTCAACCCATTGGGAAATCTCATTGACTCTTACTCAAATATTTCCAAGGAATAGTCGCTTGTCACCTATTCTACCACTACCAAACTGCTCCAAACCATTATCGTTGCTTGTCTAATTGTTTCATTTCAGCAGTCTCCTAACTACCCTCTCTAATTCTACACCCTCATCCCCATTGTCCCTGCTTATTCTCTGCATACCAGTCAAAGACAACCTTTTGAAATAGAAATCACATCATGCCATTCTTTGCTCAGACTAAAATTGAGTCCTAGAAATGGCCTATAAGGTCCTTTGTGATCTTCATATCAAATATCACTCCTCTATCATCTTTCTGCCTTACTCTTTATTTTTTTATCACCCAGTTACTCTGTCCCAGCAATGCTGGCCTCCTTGCTGCTTCTTGAGCATATCACACTTCTACCTCAGAGTCTTTCCACTTGCTATTCTCTTCAGATATTCACAGAGGTCATTTCCTTTCTCTTTCAGGTTTGGCTCACATTACCTTTTAACTAACAGCCCCTTTAGCCATCATATCTTAAAATTCTTTAACATTGCCTATCTATCTCCCTTTATTTTTCACAATAGCATTTATTATCATCTCTAACTATACATCTTCAGTTCAGTTCAGTTCAGTTCAGTTTAGTCACTCAGTCGTGTCTGACTCTTTGCGACCCCATGGACTGCAGCACACCAGGACTCCCTATCCATTACCAACACCTGGGGTTTACTCAAACTCATGTCCATTGAGTTAGTGATGCCATCCAACAATCTCATCCTCTGTTGTCCCCTTCTCCTCCCACCCTCAATCATTCCCAGTATCAAGGTCTTTTCAATGAGTCAGCTCTTCACATCAGATGGCCAAAGTTTTGGAGCTTCAGCTGCAACATCAGTCCTTCCAGTGAATATTCAGGACTGATTTCCCTTAGGATGACTGGGTGGATCTCCTTGGAGACCAAGGGACTTTCAAGAGTCTTCTCCAACACCACAGTTCAAAAGCACCAATTTGTCAGCACTCAGTTTTCTTTATAGTCCAACTCTCACATCCATACATGACCACTGGAAAAACCATAGCCTTGACTAGACAGACCTTTGTTCTCAAACTAAAGTCTCTGCTTTTTAATATGCTGTCTTGTTTGGTCATAACTTTCCTTCCAAAGAGTAGGCGTCTTAATTTCATGGCTGCCAGTCACCATTTGCAGTGACTTTGGAACCCCAAAAAAATAAAGTCTGCCACTGTTTCCACTGTTTCCCCATCTATTTGCCATGAAGTGATGGGACCGGATGAAATGATTTTGTTTTCTGAATGCTGAGCTTTAAGCCAACTTTTTCACTCTCCTCTTTCACTTTCAAGAGGCTCTTTGGTTCTTCTTCACTTTCTGCCATAAGGGTGGTATCATCTGCATATCTGAGGTTATTGATATTTCTCCCACCAATCTTGATTCCAGCTTGTGCTTCCTCCAGCCCAGCATTTCTCATGATGTATTCTGCATAGAAGTTAAATAAGCAGTGTGACAATATACAGCCTTGATATACTCCTTTTCCTATTTGGAACCAGTCTGTCCTGTGTTGCTCTTGATCTGCATACAAATTTCTCAAGAGGCAGGTCAGGTGGTCAGGTATTCCCATCTCCTTCAGAATTTTCCACAGTTTGGCATTGTCTATAAAGCAGAAATAGATGTTTCTCTGGAACTCTCTTGCTTTTCCAATGATCCAGTGGATGTTGGCAATTTGATTTCTGGTTCCTCTGCTTTTTCCAGCTTGACCATCTGGAAGTTCACAGTTCACATATTGATAAAGCCTGGCTTGGAGAATTTTGAGCATTACTTTCCTAGTGTGTGAGATAAGTGCAATTGTGTGGTAGTTTGAGCATTGGACTTTGCTTCCATCACCAGTCACATCCACAACTGGGTGGTGTTTTTGCTTTGCTCTTCATTCTTTCTGTAGTTATTTCTCCACTGATCTCCAATAACATATGCGGCACCTACAGATCTGGGGAGTTCATCTTTCAGTGTCCTATCTGTTTGCCTTTTCATACCATTCATGGATATGAACCTATGAACCCATGAACTATGCATCTTATTTTACATTATTTTTGCTCATTTTCTGCTATTCTACATTGAGTTGCGAAGTCCTTGAAGGCAAGGCTTTTATCTTTCGCTTACTGCTCTGTTACCAATACTTAAAACACAATAGACATTTAGTAAATTTTCAATAAATACTTGCTGAAAAGATGAATAAGTTAATGAATGGCAGCTATAGAAAAATACATGTGAGACTCATAGTTTCCTCTTGTCAGTACAAGCTTAAATTATTTTGCAAGGCATTAAATGTCCTTCAGTGCACTTAACTGATTTTTCTAGACTCATTGCTCATCATTCCCTCTCTATACTCTGCCATTGAGTTAGGAAAGTCTACCTATCCATTATTTCTTTAATACACCAGACACATTCATGCCTCATTTTCTTGTTTATGCTGTGCCTCTGCTTGGAAAGTTTCTTTTTATCTTCTCTTCATTCTTTCTCTAGCTAACCCTTGCACATCTCTAGAGACCTAATTCCAGTGCTTTTTCCCTCTGTTAAGTCATCTGGGACTCTTCTAAACAGAACTAATTAATTTATTAATGTCCACACAGTGCTCCCAGGCTATATTTTACTTGTCTCTTTTAAAACAATCAAATTATATTATGATTATTTATAACTCCAACATGGAATACAGTGTCTGACACATAATAAATATTTGCTGAATAAATCAATACATAAAAGCTCCACTTCCCAGGCCCAAGACATCATACTGAGTGCTAAGTTTCTTCAGTTGTGTCCAGCTCTTTGCGACCATATGATCTGTACCTACCAGGCTCCTCTGTCCATGGGATTCTCCAGGCAACAATACTGGAGTGGTTTACCATGCCCTTCTCCAGGGGATCTTCCCAGTGCTGGGATCAAGCCTGCGTCTCCTGCTGCTCCTGCATTGCAGGCGGACTCTTTACCACTGAGCCACCAAGGAAGCTAAGACATCGTATTAATCCCTAGTATTTCACCACAAATTTCTTACCAACCTGGATATAACCATATTATTGGTATGGGTCTTGATAACTAATATCCACTAAATTCTTACTATTTGCCTTATACTGTTTACAAATATTACATCATGATCACAAGTGTTTTCTTTATAAGTCCTAGTCTTATCTGATATTAGAGTTGAGGAAAATGAGTCATGAGATAGTTAATAAAAATCTGCTTCCTGAATATGTGCTCTGGGCCACAAAACTGTAAAATCTCCTAATTAATGGCTTATCCAGAAAGTTAGTGCCAAGTAAGAAACTATCCAAAGATACATTTTTCACTTACTGAGTGTCATTAGTACAATATAGCTTCACAAAACATATAAACTCATTGGATTAAATAGTGATCCACTGAAAACCTCTGAATGATACTCTAAAATGAGTATAAAGGAAAAATCAGGAAAATGTATGGAATTAACTAATGAAATGGTAGATATTTTCATAAATGATAAAATAAATTCCTACCCTAAAAGGATAGATTTCTATTATATCCTGTGAGTATAATTTTTTATACAAGAAATTCCCCTTTCTACACAATAAGAATTAGCTCCAAAGAAAAAAAAAGAAAATTGTTATCACTGTTCTCATCCAAGTCTCTTACTAGCCATCACCACCTTAACAACCCTTATTGATCTCAAATAACTTTTCAAAGATGAGGGTTAAAAAAATCCAAAACACAACCAGCACTGTGAAAGAGGAATCAATGGATCAGTATGTTTTTGAAGCACAACTATATTAAGGGGGTTATAGAATGAAAAGAGAATATTACCAGTGTTATTCAGTAGATCAAACACTGTCCTATGTTAAATTCCATTTTAAGGGCAATGAAACAAGATTTTAAGAAGTTAGTTGGAAATTCAAGTTTAAAATCCAGCATGTAACTTGACGGCCATGACTCCATCTTAACAACAAATAGGATTTCGTTTTCTTGGGATTTCTTTGGAGCCCAAGAAAATAAAGTCTGTCACTGTTTCTACTTTTTATCCATCTATTTGCTATGAAATGATGGAACCAGAAGCCATGATCTTCATTTTTTGAATGTTGAGTTTCAAGCCAGCTTTTTCACTCATTTCTTTCACCCTCATCAAGATGCTCTTTAGTTCCTCTTCACTTTCTGCCCTTAGAGTGGTATCATCTGCATGTCTGAGGTTGTTGATATTTCTCTTGGCAAACTTGATTCCAGCTTGTGATTCATCCAGCCTGGCATTTTGTATGATGGACTCTGCATATAAGTTAAATAAGCAGGGTGACAATATACATCATTGTCATACTCCTTTTCCAATTTTGAACCAGTCAGTTGTTCCATGACTGGCTCTAACTCTTGCTTCTTGACCTGCATTGGGTTTCTCAGGAAATAGGTAAGGTGATCTGATATTCTCTAGAAGAATTTTACAGTTTGTTGTGATCCACACAGTCAAGGGCTTTCACATAGTCAATGAGGCAGATGTAGATGCTTTTTTGGTACTACCTTGTTTTCTCCATGATCCAATGTATATTGGCAATTTGATCTCTAGTTCCTCTGGCTTTTCTAAACCAAGCTGTACATCTGGAAGTTCTTGGTTAACATACTACTGAAGCCAAGCTTGAGGGCTTTTAAGTATAACCTTGCTAGCTTGTGAAATGAGTACAATTGCACAGTAGTTTGAACATTCTTTGCCATTGCCCTTCTTTCAGATTGAAATGAAAACTGATAAGGCTGTGATCCATGAAGATCAGATCAGATCAGATCAGATCAGTTGCTCAGTCGTGTCTGACTCTTTGCGACCCCATGAATCACAGCACTCCACGCCTCCCTGTCCATCACCAACTCCCGGAGTTCACTCAGACTCATGTCCATCGAGTCAGTGATGCCATCCAGCCATCTCATCCTCTGTCGTCCCCTTCTCCTCCTACCCCCAATCCCTCCCAGCATCAGAGTCTTTTCCAATGAGTCAACTCTTCGCATGAGGTGGCCAAAGTACTGGAGTTTCAGCTTTAGCATCATTCCTTCCAAAGAAATCCCAGGGCTGATCTCCTTCAGAATGGACTGGTTGGATCTCCTTTCAGTCCAAGGGACTCTCAAGAGTCTTCTCCAGCACCTCAGTTCAAAAGCATCAATTCTTTGGCCCTCAGCCTTCTTCACAGTCCAACTCTCACATCCATACATGACCTCAGGAAAAACCATAGCCTTGACTAAATGGACCTTTGTTGGCAAAGTAATGTCTCTGCTTTTGAATATGCTATCTAGGTTGGTCATAACTTTTCTTCCAAGGAGTAAGCGTCTTTTAATTTCATGGCCTCAGTCACCACCTGCAGTGATTTTGGAGCCCAGAAAAATAAAGTCTGACACTGTTTCCACTGTTTCCCCATCTATTTCCCATGAAGTGGTGGGACCGGATGCCATGATCTTCGTTTTCTGAATGTTGAGCTTTAAGCCAACGTTTTCACTCTCCACTTTCACTTTCATCAAGAGGCTTTTGAGTTCCTCTTCACTTTCTGCCATAAGGGTGGTGTCATCTGCATATCTGAGGTTAGTGATATTTCTCCTGGCAATCTTGATTCCAGCTTGTGCTTCTTCCAGCCCAGCGTTTCTCATGATGTACTCTGCATATAAGTTAAATAAACAGGGTGACAATATACAGCCTTGACGTACTCCTTTTCCTATTTGGAACCCATCTGTTATTCCATGTCCAGTTCTAACTGTTGCTTCCTGACCTGCATACAAATTTCTCAAGAGGCAGATCAGGTGGTCTGGTATTCCAAGGGGACCACTTAAATTAGCATTTTCCAAAATGAAATATCTAGGTGTAAGTCTAATAAAATATGTACAGGACCTACATATAGAAAACCATACAATTCTGATGAAAGAAATCAAGGTAACTAAATAAATGGAACAATATTCAATGTCTATGGGTAGGAAAACTCTGTATTGGCAAGAAGTCAGTTCTTTCCAACTTGACCTCCAGATTGAAAATAATACCAAACCCTGCAAGTTATTTGGTGGATATCAACAAACACATTATAAAATCTTACAAAGAGGCAAAAACCCACAATAGCCAACACAACATTGAAGGAAAAGAACAAAGTCAGAAGATTGACACAACCCAACTTTAGGACTTACTGAAAACCATTTATAATAGTTTAGCACAGTAACCAAGACTGTGGCATTTCACTGAAAGAATAGACAAATGGGTTAATGGCATTGCATAGAGAACCCCAAAATATACTCACCTAAATAGAGACAGGGGCTTCCCAGGTGGCACTAGTGATAGAGAGCCCTTCTGCCAGTTCAGGAGACATAAGAGAAGAAGGCTCAATCCCTGGGTCAGGAAGATCCCCTGGAGGAGAGCATGGCAAACCACTCCAGAATTCTTGCCTGGAGAATCCCATGGACAGAGGAGCCTGGTGAGCTACAGTCCATGGGGTCCAACAAGCTGGACACAATTGAAATGACTTAGCACAGCACCCAAATAGAGTCAACTTTACAAAAGATCAAAAGCAATACAATTTACAATTATGCAAAAATAGTCTTTTCAACAATGGTGTTGGAACAACTAGATGCAAAAAAATGCACCTAAGATGTAAATGTTACATCCTTTACATAAATTAACTCAGCTATATCATACACCTAAATGTAAAATGCAAAACTATAAAATTCTTAGAATATGACTTGAGAAAATACTTAAATGACCACGAGTATGTGATGACTTTTTAGATATAACAGCCAAGGAAATGATCCATGACAAAAGGCACTGATAAGCTGAACTTAATTAAAATTTAAACCTTTACTTTGTCATTGTCATTGACATTGTCAAGGGAGTGGGGGGGAAAAGCCACAGGTTGGGAGAAAATATTTAAAGTCTGATAAAGGACTATCATGCAAAATATACAAAAGACTCTTAAAACTTAACAATAAGAAAACAATCAACTCAACTAAAAACTGGGCCAAAGACCTGAACAGACACATCAGCAAAGAAGATATAGATGGAAATACACATATGAAAAGATAGTTCACATCACATATATTTAAAAATCAACAATAATATACTACTACATATATTTTAGAATGGCCAAATCCAAATGCTGATATGGATGTGGAGCAAGAGGAACCATCATTCATTGGTAATGTGAAAGCAAAATGTTACCACCATTGTGGAGGACATTTTGGAAATTTCTTACAAAACTAAACCTAGTCCTACCATATGATCCAGTAATTGTGTTCCTTGGTATTTAACCTAAAGGACCTAAAACTTATGTCCACCTAAAAGATTCACACAGATGTCTATAACAGCTTAATTTGAAATTGCCAAAATTATGAGGCAACCAATATGTTCTTCAGTAGGTGAATATATAAATAAACTATAGTGCATTCAGACAGTGAAATATTATTCAGTGCTAAAAATAAATGAGCTATCAAGGCATGAAAAGATATGGAGGACACATGAATACATACCACTAAGTAAAGGAAGTCAGTCTGGAAAGGGTACATACATCTTGATTCCAATTATGCAATATTCTGGTAAAGGCAAGAACTACAGAGACAGTAAAGGGCTTCCCTGTTGGCTCAGATGGTAAAGAATCTGCCTGCAGTGCAGAAGACCTGGGTTCGATCTCTGGGTGAGGAAGGTCCCTTGGAGAAGGGAACAGCTACCCACTCTAGTATTCTTGCCTGGAGAATTCCATGGACAGAGGAGTGTGGCAGGCTGCAGTCCATGTGGTGACAAAAAGTTGGATATGACTGAGCAACTAACACACATACACACACAAAGAGAGGTAGTAAAGAGATCAGTAGTTGCCAGTAGTTAGGGGTCTGGCTGGGGGTGAATAGGTAGAACAGAGAGGATTTGGGGAGCAGTGAAACTATTTTGTGTGATTCTACAATGGTGGATATACCTCATTATACATTTTTCAAATCCCATTGAAACATGCAAGATAAAGAGTGAACTCCAATGCAAATTATGGACTTGAGTGATAATGCTGTATCATGCGGGTCTACTGATTGCAACAACGTACCACTCTGGTAGAAGATGAGGTAGGCTCTGCATGTATTGTGGACAGAGAGCATATGAAAAATTTCTGTATCTTCCATCTCATTTTTCTCTGAACTTTAAACCGTCTAGAAAATAAAGTCTATTTTTTAAGTTAGCTCTTCAGCACTAATTTTTATATATAAAATTCACAGTTTTTACTCTACAAATAAATGCTTCTTTTAAAAATAATAAAAATAGTTATTTTTTAATATAAATTTATTTATTTTAATTGGATGTTAATTACTTTACAATAGTTAAACTTTTTAAAGGTTTTCTTTTGTATCTATTAATTCATACATTTATTAGTTTGTTTAGGAATAATCTCTTTTACAACAACTGTATTTAAGTGTCACCCGGTTTGAACCAGAATTTCTCTGACTCCTTCTTTGAGTCTGACAAAAGACATTTAAATAAATCAGAGTGCATCGAGTACAATTTTTTAATGAGCGGAAGACTTTGTTCTCTTCAATGTCTGCTAATGCAATTTTTAGGGAAAAAAAAAAAAAACTGGATGAAGGAAAAAATTGTTTATCTTTCAAATTCTTAACTGTTAAAAAAATAAAATTTCATATCCCTCTTAGCAGCACAAAATAGCTGGGCATCACCTCTCTGGGGTGTATGGATTTTGGATTATGTCATAAAAGATGATTTTTTCTTGATTGAGGTGAGAGGTGGCACTAACCAGGAGATGAACTCATGGATAATTCTATAGATAAACACTTTCAGAGTAGAACTGTAAATGTAATTTTCTGATTAAAACCTAGTTGTTTTTTTTTTTTAAGCCTTCTAATAAAAAGTCAGCTGAAAACTTCTGGAAAATAAATTTGGAAGATTGGGAAGAATTGTAGGAGATTTGAGAGGAACATGAGTATTGGAAAAGATTTAGAATTATTCTCCAATAGATTTTTTTCCCATCCTGCCCTTACCAATCTGGCTTACACAGTACCTCAGAGAAATATTTCCAATCTGTAATAATGAACAGGAAGCTACTGTTTAGCATGACTCTGGTCAAAGGACAAAACTAAACCCAAAATACTGTTTACATTCCTTTGTGATAAAATTTGTATTCATACACTCTGCTTTAGGAAAAATTCTAGCTTCAATAATTTAAAATATCTATTGTGAGACAGATATATTTGTAGTAAATTATATCTGGTTTATAAATATTGTAAATATCACCTCCGCAATCACCTCTATAACCACTAGCACCTGATTTTTTTTTTAATTAGATTAAAGCCATAGTCATTAGTGAAGGGAGTCCATGGTGGCACAAATATAAAAGTTATATCTCTTCTACTCTTCATCTTTCTACATACAGAGTTCATTTCTTCCATAAAATATAAGATAACCATTAAAAAAAATGAGAAGAGTCTCTTTGCAATTAATTATCCATTTTAAACTCACACACATACACACACAATATAGCAAAACAATATCAAAGTCAGTGTTTCATTTCAGTGTCTTTCTAGACATGTTCAACTCTTAAATTGGAGAGCTACTTACGGAAGAGCACAAGAATCATAAGGGGTTAAAAGTGATCACCAGGAGAACAAATCGATATCTATAAGAATTTGGATCCAAGTAGGCCACACCTTGGAAGGAAAGTTATGACCAACCTAGATGGCATATTCAAAAGCAGAGACATTACTTTGCCAACAAAGTAATGTCAAGTCTAGTCAAGTCAAGGCTTCATCTAGTCAAGGCTATGGTTTTTCCTGTGGTCATGTATGGATGTGAGAGTTGGACTGTGAAGAAGGCTGAGGGCCGAAGAATTGATGCTTTTGAACTGTGGTGTTGGGGAAGACTCTTGAGAGTCCCTTGGACTGCAAGGAGATGCAACCAGTCCATTCTGAAGGAGATCAGCCCTGGGATTTCTTTGGAAGGAATGATGCTAAAGCTGAAACTCCAGTACTTTGGCCATCTCATGTGAAGAGTTGACTCATTGGAAAAGACTCTGATGCTGGGAGGGATTGGGGGCAGGAGGAAAAGGGGATGACAGAGGATGAGATGGCTGGATGGCATCACTGACTTGATGGACGTGAGTCTGGGTGAACTCTGGGAGTTGGTGATGGACAGGGAGGCCTGGCATGCTGCGATTCATGGGGTCGCAGAGTCAGACATGACTGAGCGACTGAACTGAACTGAGGCCACACCTGTTGATCCTAAAGACAGTTAATCCAACTACAAAATTTTTAATTAGTTCTTAACTTGTGATTGCGGAGAAGGCAATGGCACCCAACTCCGGCACTCTTGCCTGGAAAATCCCATGGATGGAGGAGCCTGGTGGGCTGCAGTCCATGGGGTCGCTAAGAGTCGGACACAACTGAGCAACTTCACTTTGACTTTTCACTCTCATGCATTGGAGAAGGAAATGGCAACCCACTCCAGTATTCTTGCCTGGAGAATTCCAGGGATGGGGGAGCCTGGTGGGCTGCTGTCTATGGGGTCGCACAGAGTCGGACACGACTGAAGCGTCTTAGTAGCAGCAGCAGCAAGTTGTGATTCATTTAATAATATAACAGTTTACTTTTCAACAATACTTTATGTAATATTATCCTTTTTCCTCCATGTTGGTTGTTTTCCAGCTATGGCATACCTGGTTCATTTTTGCTTATGTTTACTGAAAGAGATACCACTACAATGGGTCTTTTTCTTAAAAAAAAAGTTTTACTTATGGTCACAGCAAACCCATCAACATTTCAAATTAATTATGATCTGAAATGATCTTTATGGCTTGTGTATTATGGCTGGCATTTCTCTTTGATGTTACTGATTTCCACAATACTAAATGTGACAGTTAAAGTGGTTAGGGGATGCATAAAGGAACAGTATAAATTAAAAATTACAATGTAAAATATTACTTTTTAAAATAAGTGAATACTTTAGGAAAAGATGCAACATATATTTGATAAAAACTTTACCTAGAAAACATGTTTTAATATCATTTTGTTTACTCTAAGCTATTAGTCATTAAAATTTATTAATAATTATAAAATCACTTACCAGTCCAACTAGACTTCCAAGACTTTCACTGGGGAATATAAAAATAACCATCTGCAAGTTCCTCTGATAGCCAATCTCAATTGCAAAGCAACACAAGAAATGTTTATTTGGTGAGATTGATTAGAAGCATTATTAAATATTCATCAACTCCTCCATTTCATTCCTTTTGTTTTATTCTGCTAGCAACACTGACAGATAAGGTCCTATAGTATAACACTTACATAATCAAATGCAAGCGGAAGTACACCTAACTATAACCATTGAGGAAGTTATTCCAAAAGCTAGAACAGAGCTTAATATCGTGAAATTCTTTTCTCATTATTTATGGATAAGATACTACAACAAATCTTAATCTTATGTTCTATGACAGAGCGTTTTCTTATTGTTTAAACAGAAACTACTTATCCCCTCAACTTTCAAGTTTTGGATTATTTTATTTTGTTTAATGTTTTCCTATCAATTTTACAGGAGACACTGAGATCATAGAGGTGTGACTAAGGAATTACATCTTCAGTTCCCTTCCAACAAGGTGACCACTTGCAAGAACTCCAGTTCTCAGAAACAGTGACTCATACCCTGATCAAATGCATTAAAGGTCATCTAAGCAATGCCAGGAAAGGATGTGGCTCCTTGCCAAGATTTTTCTTCCCAGTTTATAAGTGGAAACAGCGTTCATGTTTCAAATGAGCACATATTGCTTTATTTACAAACTTTAGTGTTTCAACCAGCCACAGCATTGGTGTCATTAATAAAGTATTCTGAACTAGTTCAGCAGCACCTGGAACATCAGGAAAAGGAGATTTGCGGCAGTCACAACACTGAAGTTAGATGGACATCTGGTTTGACATAGGGCTAGGAACAAAAAAACTATTATATTCTGCAATAATCATATTCTAATGCTTAGTGTTACATTTTCTGAAGTGAATGACAAGAGTAGAATATCATTAACAAGGCTCTATAATTTAACATAGCAACCGCTCTTGAAAAGAAAAGAACATTGGCTTTTGTCATAATTCCATTAAAGATACCCAATTTGAATGACTCATGAATGGCACATTACTGCTTCTCTGTCTTTAAACTTTAGCAGCATGGTGAGCTTGAACTTTGCAACTTGTGTCCACAGCATATTTTACTGAAGAGTTTTGTTTCACGTTTTAAATGGGTGCCTGCAATAGTGCTGTAGTGGGAGACAGAAATGTTCCTGACTCTTTCAAGTAAAAGTACATCCTTGTTGACAGCTGAATTAGCCACGGGAGAATGTGGTATTTGACTTACAGCCGGCTGAAAACTAGGAAAAACAAGTAAGAACAATAAAGGGATGATTGTCATTCAGTCACACGTACAAATGCGACTGAAACTATCTAGATTCAGCTATTTTATAGCTCCACTATTTCTTGTCCCTTTCCTTTTATCATCCCCTTCCTGCATTTATTTTGTTGCCACTTCCTTATTTTTCCTAGCAAAATTATTCTGTATGTTTAAATTTACTATGGGATCTGAAAAGAAACTAAAGTCACTGACCCTTTGGATTTTGCTGTGAACAAAATCATTGGTCTAAATGTCTCTCTTCATTTTATTTTCTATACACCACTTATTTCCTTGCCCTTCTACTTCCGTACCTTCAACCATGCTAAATGTAGCTGGAGAAAAGCACTACAGCCACAGAGACTATGTGTTTAAATTCATGATCATGAACTTTAACATCGCATATTGGTGTCCAGCAATTCTACAACACTTCACCTATCCAATCACTAGTCTACTTTCCTAGGTGATTATTCCGTGACTTCCCTTCCCAAACCTCCCATACCTTCTCTTCCATTTCTACTCTCAGGCAAAGATTCTGCTTTATATCTCAGTGAGAAAATACAAGCAGACAGAAGATAACCTCCTTGAGCTCCACTACCTTATCTAACCAGCAGCCATCATTTGTACTCATGCATTTGCCTCCCTTCCAGTTACAATACATGGACTCCTGAAGTTTTGTTTTGCTTTTATAAATTGATAGATTTTATGTTTTTAAGATTTTATTTTTGATGTGGATTATTTTTAGAGTCTTTATTGAACTTGTTACAATATTGCTTTTGTTGATTATGTTCTGGGTTTTTGTTTTTGTTTTTGCAACTAGGCATGTGGCACCTTAGCTCTCCAACCAGGGATTGAACACCCTGCATTGAAAGGCTGAGTCTTAACCACTACACCACCAGGGAAATCCCACGGACTCCTTTAGGAGTCCTTTTTTAAAGGACTTTTAAGGTCATTACCTCCACCCTCCACTTTGCATTAGATCTCAGAAATTCTTATCTGCCAGGGCACATTGCTCTAGTAACTTTCCCCTTTGATCTGCTTCATCAATTTTTATTTTTCCCATCAGTCATAAAAACAAGCTACTTATTTCTTCTGCTAAAAAACAATAAAAACCTTTTTAGCCTTGTATTCCTTATTCCTTTCTCCAATTCATGATAAAATTCTCAAAGAATTGTTTGTAATCCTTCTCCAACGTCTCTTCTATTTTTCTCTTAAGCCTATTCCAATCAGGTTTTTCCCCCACTACTATACGAATGTTGTCTTGTAGGTCATAAGTGATAGCCACAAAGTCAAATCAAGTGGTCAGTTCTCAAACCTCCATCTATTTAGCCATCAGAAGCATTTAACCCAGTGAATCACTCCCTCATATTCAGCACCATCTTTACTTGCTTTTTCTCCAGCTCAGTGAAGGCTCCCTCCTAGTCAACTTGACTCCTCCTTCTTACCAACATCTTGATTTTCTAGTATTTCTGGGCTCAGTCCTTGGGTTTTCCTCTAGCCACATTCATTTTTCTTTTTTTTTTTTGTAGTCTCATTCAATCTCTTAAAATAAACTACCAACATGTGAAATGACTTATCTTCAGTACAGATTTCTGAACTCCAGACTCTTGTGTCAAATTGTTCATACAGCATTTCTACTTGAATATTTATTAGGCAGCTCAAATTTAAAATGTCCTAAACAGTCTCACAAGTTGGAATCAAGATTGCTGGGAGAAATATCAATAACCTCAGATATGCAGATGATACCACCCTTATGGCAGAAAGTGAAGAGGAACTCAAAAGCCTCTTGATGAAAGTGAAAGAGGAGAGTGAGACAGTTGGCTTAAAGCTCAACATTCAGAAAACGAAGATCATGGCATCCGGTCCCATCACTTCATGGGAAATAGATGGGGAAACAGTGGAAACAGTGTCAGACTTTATTTTTCTGGGCTCCAAAATCACTGCAGATGGTGACTACAGCCATGAAATTAAAAGACGCTTACTCCTTGGAGGGAAAGTTATGACCAACCTAGATAGCATATTCAAAAACAGAGACATTACTTTGCCAATAAAGGTCCATTTAGTCAAGGCTATGGTTTTTCCTGTGGTCATGTATGGATGTGAGAGTTGGACTATGAAGAAGGCTGAGGGCCGAAGAATTGATGCTTTTGAACTGTGGTGTTGGAGAAGACTCTTGAGAGTCCCTTGGACTGCAAGGAGATGCAACCAATCCATTCTGAAGGAGATCAGCCCTGGGATTTCTTTGGAAGGAATGGTGCTAAAGCTGAAACTCCAGTACTTTGGCCACCTCATGCAAAGAGTTGACTCATTGGAAAAGACTCTGATGCTGGGAGGGATTGGGGGCAGGAGGAGAAGGGGATGACAGAGGATGAGATGGCTGGATGGCATCGCTGACTCGATGGACGTGAATCTGAGTGAACTCTGGGAGTTGGTGATTGACAGGGAGGCCTGGTGTGCTGCGATTCATGGGGTCGCAAAGAGTCAGACAGGACTGAGCAACTGAACTGAACTGAACTGAAACAGTCTCATGATTCCTCCTCAAATCTATTTTACTCATAACCTTCCCATATAAGTTTATTACAACTCCATCCGTCTCTAGTGCTAAGGCCAGACTCTGGAAGCCATTTGTAACTCCCTTCTTTCTTTCTCATATCAAATTTAAGTAAATTCTGACTTTCTTCTCCCAGGTCAGCCTCATTACTTGTCTCCCTCTTTCTTGTTCTCTTACAACCTCTTTCTAACACAGTACTCAAAGTGATTCTTTAAGATCTTGTGTTAAATCTATCGCTCTCGTTTAAACTCTAGTGGTTTTACATTTATGTCCTGGTAAGAGCCAATAGCCTACAAAGTCTTATTTGATCTAGTTCCTATACTTCTGTGACTTCATGTCCTCCTGTGTTTTCATTGATCACAGTCTTAGACCTATTGGGTCACCCTGCTACCTTGTCAAGGTAGCCATAATTTAACCTTAGAGACTTGGCTGTATAGTTCCCACAGCCCATCAGTCCCACACCTATTAGACGGCTTCTCTCTCACCAATTTCAAGTGCTTGCTTAAATGAATTCTACCCTGAGGACTTTATTTAAAACTGTATCTTGCTTCCCACTCTTTACTCTCTTAATGCTCGTATCCCATGGCTCTGCTTCACTTATGGTTTTATTTCATGTTATTTCACTTAATTTGTGTTCATTATTTTTATGATTTTTTCCTGTAAATCACAATAGGACAATTGTACAGCTAGCAAAATAATAAAGAAATTAACCTAGAACTTTAACTCACACCATATGAAGTAAAACCAAAAATGTATCCTAGACCTAAAAGTAAAGCCTGAAATTCTAAAACATATAATTTAAAAGAAAATATACCAAATAAAATCATTGCAACTTTGAGTTACATAATTATTTCTTAAATAGAATGCAAAAAGCAAACTTAAAAACTGGATAAAACAGTTTGCTCTTTGAAAAACACTTAAAAAGAAAAAGGCAAGACATAGACTGGGAGAAAATATTAGCAAAACTCATAATTGACAAAGGATATGGAGCCAGAAAAACTCTTCAGATGTCAGTAATCTAATATTTTAAAAGAGTGAAAGATTTGAACAGATTCTTCTATTCAGACATACATAAGGCAAATAGGTATATGGACAGATTTCCCCATCACTACTATATATGAAAATACTTAAATGAACAACTTGGTAATATCAAACAAGGGTGAGGATCAAATGTAACTCTCATACTTTGTTGGTGGGACTGAAAATTATACAATCTTCTGCTAACTATAAAATCTATCAATGCCTGTCCTATTTATTTATTCAAGTAAATAAGAAGTCATATGTATACACAAACACCTCTACAGCTTTTTTTTCTTATTACTAATAACTAGAAACAATCAAAAATGTCCATCACCTGGTAAATGGATTTTTTAAAAAATGTATGGCTTATCTTTAAAACATAATACTATTCAATAATAAAAAGGAAACATCTGCTGATACATGCACAACATGGATAAATTCCAAAATTATTATGGTAAATGAAAGCACGGGATTGATGATAACCTACAGAGAAAAATAGTTTTCCTTTTCTGTGGTGACAGTTTTCTATAACTTCATTGTGGTGATGGCTTTACAACTACGAATAAGCTATGTTTATTCAAACTCATCTAAGTATACACTGTAAAATGATGGGCCTTACTCTATGTGAAGTAAAATAATGACATAAAGAAGAAACTAAGACTAAAATAAGTAGATCCAAGAAAACAAAAAAGCAACAGGTCATGAAGACAAAAGAACCAGAAAATGTGAAATCTGGATTTCATTTAAATATATTGCAAATAAATTTAGAGACAAGAGAATGAGAAAACCCTCAGAATATTAAATATAATTAATTCTTAAATGTATGAACAAATAATTAAAAACCAAAAAAATAGAAAAAATAATCATAGAGAAAAATCATAGAAAAAAAATGAACATAGAGAAAAAGTCAAACAAAAATATTTCCAAGATATACTAAGATTATAAGTAATTAGGGAAATGAAAATAAGATTTTTTTTCCTCACTTGTATTGTTGACATAAATTAGCAGTTTTATAAGACCAGTATAGGTGAAGGAAATGTCTCTTTTTTTAATCATGGTCATTCTATTCATGGAAGAATGACCTGGTATTGTTTTCTTGGCAGGTAATTTGGCTGCAAGTATCAAAACATGCAATATTTTAAATCAGTGAATTCAAGTCTAGATATCTATCGCAGAGAAAAGCTCAAACATGAACAAAAGCAAATACGAAATATGTTTTCTCAACTTTATTTGTAATGAAAAAATGTTGAAAACCTTAAATTGTACATATATGTGAGTATTTAAAAATTATGGTGTGATTGACAAGGGTTTAATTTCCAAAATATATAAACAGCTCATACAACCCAATACCAAAAAACAAACAACTCAATCAAAAAATGGACCAAGTCCTAAATAACATTACTTCAAAGAAGACATACATATGGCTAATAGGCATATGAAAAGATGCTCAACATTTCTCATTATTACAGAAATGCAAATTAGACTAAAATAAGGTATCACCTCATATAGATCAAAACTGCCATTTTTAAAGTGTCTACAAATAATAAATTCTGGAGGGTGTGGAGAAAGAACTGTCCTACACTCCTGGTGGGAATGTACATTGGTGCAGTCACTGTGGACAACAGTATAAAAGCTCATAAGACTACTGAAAATAGAGCTAACATATGATCCTCCAATCCCATTCCTGGGCAAATATGAAGAAAACCATAATTTGAAATGATACATGTATTCCAGTATTCACTGCAGTACTATTTACAATAGCCAAGACATGGAAGCAAGCTAAAAAACTATTGATAGATGAATGGATAAAGGTGTGGTTCATATATACAATGGAATACTACTCAGCCATAAAAAATAGTGAAATAATGAACAGACCTAGAGATTATCACATTAAGTGAAGTGAGTCAGAAAAAGACAAATATCATATGATAGCCCTTATAAGTGAAAGCTAAAATATGATACAAATAAAATTACTTAAAAAATAGAAACAGACTTACAACACATTTAGAAAACACTTACATCAAATGGGAAAAGTGGGGTAAAGATCAAATAGGAGATTTGGATTAGCAGACACAAACTATTAATACTATATATAAAGTAGATAAACAGAAAAATCCTACTATACAGCACAAGGAACTATATTCAGTATTTTCTAATAAACCACAATGGAAGAATATAAATACATATATACATATATATATATATATATATCCATACAGATAGATATATACATATATAGATAGATAGATATTCACTATATATAATTGAATCACTTTGTTATACACTAGAAAATAATACAGCATTATAAATTAATTACATTTAACTAAAAAATAATACCTTTATATCATAGTTACTATATATTCACTAAAACTGTTATATCTATATATAAATTTATGGAAAGTTGCCCAAGATACTTCCTAAATAAAACCAAGTCAAAGAATAGTTTGTACAATATGACCTAATATTTATATGTACATATATATATATAACTATGTAGATGGGAAAATTATAAATAGTATATGAATAGGTATACATAGATAATTTAAATAATTGCACACTAAATTTACAACAATGATTACTTAAATTCGGAGAAATGGGATTTGAAGAGAGCATTTGCAAGATAATTTTTATGCATGTTTCTATGCTATTTGATTAATTTTTAAAACTTTCATGTATTCCTTCCATTTTTATTCTAGTTTTAAACATTTAACAGATAAATAAGTCACAGTTCTTAACTCCCAGGAGCTTATACCCCAAGGTGTGAAGACAGACACCACAATAAACAACTGGTATATAATCTGATGTATTTCTTGGTAGGATACCAAGCTTCTGTGAAATCACAGAGGAAAGAAGATATTACACTGCCTTGAAAACTGGAAAAGGTTACACAGAAAACTGCATTTTATGATTGAGTATGAGCTTATCAGAAGATAAAGACCAGCAAGGTTAGTTTATTTTATTTTACTAATTTTTTTAACCTTTAAAAGTATCTTCACAGTAAAGAGGTACTATAAAAGACTAGTTAATTTTGAACTCCATTAGGGAAAGTTTATTTTTAAAAGATATAATCAAATATAACAAATAAATATAGATCTTCAAATCAGATAATATGTACACAAATTTTGACTATCTTACTTAGTAGTGGAGTCATTTATATATTACCTAACTTTCAAAGCAATGTCTGTAAAATGGGTATAATATGATCATCTTAGTCAAGTCGAGGAATGATAGTATCACTAATGTGACAAGGCATGAAACAGGTCCATTGCATTTGAGTGTGACAATAATGAGTTTAGTATTTAATATGTAATGAATAATTCAAAGATTGGAAGAGTTGAAACTGGAGTAAAGAATAACAAATCAGGAACATACATGAAATATTTAAATTCATGTCAGTGGATTAACTGTTTAGGGAGATTGTGACTTCTGAGAAGAGGCCCAAAGATGATTCCCCAGGTCTTGTCATGCAGGTGTGATCCATAGACCAGAAAAAAAAAGAGCATCTCTTAGGAACTAGTGTGAAATGCAAAATCTCAGGTCCCACCTCAGGTCTGTTGAATCAGAATCTGCATGTTGCTATATTCCCCAGGTGATTTGTATGCAGAGTAAATAATAAGCATTACTCTAGAGAACATCACATCTTGAGGGTCAATTATACAAGAGAGAGGTGTAAGCTAAGCAACAGCCTGCATTTCCATGATATTTATAGATAACCTGGCAAGAGAAGACATGAAAAATCCATGAAGGAATTACTTTCTTTTTTAAGAGAAAAATTCTGATGGTACTAAATTGCATTCTTTTCTCCTCATCCACTCTAATCATGTTTATTGTGCTTCTGACACCTTCCATTATCCTTTCCACAGCTCATTATTTTAGTAGATATTGTGCTGCTCTCTTCACACTGAACACGATATTGTTTCTGTGGCACCAGCAGGAACTTTGTGTTCATTCATATACACATATTAAAGAGTGGATTATCATTAATTATGCACTAAAATGTTCTTGGCAACAGACTAAATGACAAAACATTTGCTTTTGTCAGAGTTCTATTAGGTGAACCCAAGTTGAACCACGGAGAAATATGACACTTTTCTTTATTTTAATTTGTATCACAAGGTCAGGATCATGACAGTGACTCTATTTTGCACATTATTTTCTCTAGCATTGTAATAATGCTAATGGAATTCTTTTAACTAAAAACTGTTTTTATCAGGTCTACAACCTATTTATTGCATATTAAGAATAAATTTCATGTTAACACTACTTAATCTACTGATAGTTCAATTCAATAATAAAAATATGCTTTTTTGAAGAATAGCATTGCTTTAAAAAGTTCAAATGATGATATATTTTTACTGTTCACAGATAATTCAAGCAGAAACTGAAACAAAAAGAAAATTACAAAAATATTTCTAAGGTAGTTTTAACTATAGTTCAAAGCAATACTTCTTTATTAATAACCTGCATATGTCACACATTGCATTTAACTATAGAAGTTCTTGGAGACTTAGAGCTTCTTCTTAAAATACACATAGAAAGAAGAATCTTATAAACAAAAAATTTCCAAAGGTAAATCCAATGCTAGTTTTGATGCTAATATGTTATAATTTTTCTATTCATGATTAGCTTCAGATCATAAGTAATTTAAACAACTTTAGCACACTTTCTCGTGGTACAACACAAACCGTCGATAAGCAGTATTTACCCCACAGTTAGCCTTTGACTGTGTGGATCACAAGAAACTGTGGAAAATTCTGAAAGAGATGGGAATACCAGACCACCTGATCTGCCTCTTGAGAAATTTGTATGCAGGTCAGGAAGCAACAGTTAGAACTGGACATGGAACAACAGACTGGTTCCAAATAGGAAAAGGAGTACGTCAAGGCTGGATATTGTCACCCTGTTTATTTAACTTCTATGCAGAGTACATCATGAGAAACACTGGACTGGAAGAAACACAAGCTGGAATCAAGATTGCAGGGAGAAATATCAATAACCTCAGATATGCAGAGGACACCACACTTATGGCAGACAGTGAAGAGGAACTCAAAAGCCTCTTGATGAAAGTGAAAGAGGAGGGTGAAAATGTTGGCTTAAAGCTCAAAACTCAGAAAACAAAGATCATGGCATCCGGTCCCACCACTTCATGGGAAATAGATGGGGAAACAGTGGAAACAGTGTCAGACTTTATTTTTCTGGGCTCCAAAATCACTGCAGATGGTGACTGCAGCCATGAAATTAAAAGACGCTTACTCCTTGAAAGAAAAGTTATGACCAACCTAGATAGCATATTCAAAAGCAGAGACATTACTTTGCCAACAAAGATTTCTCTAGTCAAGGCTATGGTTTTTCCTGTGGTCATGTATGGGTGTGAGAGTTGGACTGTGAAGAAGGCTGAGCGCCGAAGAATTGATGCTTTAGAACTGTGGTGTTGGAGAAGACTCTTGAGAGTCCCTTGGACTGCAAGGAGATGCAACCAGTCCATTCTGAAGGAGATCAGCCCTGGGATTTCTTTGGAAGGAATGATGCTAAAGCTGAAACTCCAGTACTTTGGCCACCTCATGCAAAGAGTTGACTCATTGGAAAAGACTCTGATGCTGGGAGGGATTGGGGGCAGGAGGAGAAGGGGACGACAGAGGATGAGATGGCTGGATGGCATCACTGACTCAATGGACGTGAGTCGGAGTGAACTCTGGGAGTTGGTGATGGACAGGGAGGCCTGGCGTGCTGCGATTCATAGGGTCGCAAAGAATCAGACAGGACTGAGTGACTGATCTGATCTGATCTGATCCCTGGGTAAAAACTCCTTGAATTAAAAACTGACTAAATAAAAATATATAAAACATCATTTTCTACCAAAATTTCTGTAATTGAATTAAAATTCAGTTGTAGAAAATTTTCATGAATAAGAAAACATGATTGATCCTTTAGCTCATTTTTCAGGAAGGCTATACTAAAACTGGATAGAAAAGAACTTCTTTATTCTTCATTTATTCAGTCTCTATAACGTGCCATTCTGCATTTCAAAGAAAAACAGTATTGCATGAGATTGGTATTCATTTATGGTTTTGTTTGTTCATTCTTCTGCTTTTGTTTTTAAGGTGAATTGATTAAGTTGAAACAGTTAATATTAAGCAGAGTTCTTGGAGCCTATAATCAGGAGAAAAATAAGACTAAAAACATATATCCTGACTCTGAGTACAGAGTTTCTTTAAAACTTACAAAATCCTATTTACTAAACTCTTGTATTTGGTTGGATGGATATTATATAGATCTATTCAAAGTACTTTACATGGAAATTATGAAACAGAGACTTCTTTCTTTACTTCTGCTCAACCACAGTGAAATTCTTGAGCTTCATTAAGAGACAGATTAGGAGAAAATATTAGAAAAATACCTGCATGCAGAAAATCCAGCAATAACAATGCTGAGAAAACTCTGTTAAATGAGTACGTCCAGCATAGCAGACTACACAGACAACTATCAAAAATGCCAGATGTCATACACAGCCTCCCTCTACACACTCAAAACATAGAAATATGCATATCTTACATTAGGTGGATACACCGTAGGTTAAAATGGACCTTTGCACATTGGTTAACCTGATTTATTTCTCAGATAGACTATTCCTTTCATATAGCAATATGAGAAGAGCTGCCAAACTTTCCATTAGAGTAACAAGTTCAACATGTTAACATGGAAACAATCACTGATAAAGAAGCTATGCTAAAGGGATGAATTCTATTAGAGTAATAAATGGCTTATATTTTCATACAAGTCAAATCTATCAACAAGAAGCATCTATCATCAACATGGATTTTGATTACAGATTTATGAATGACTAAATAAAAAGGAAGTTGAATTTGTTTGTGCCAACCTCAGAATGGCCAAAATAGTGAAGCTGTGGATTTGCTGTATTCCCTGCAGCACTACTTTCTTTATCTTGGGTATATACCACCAACTTTCAGCAGCTAAAGAGTATTGCAGTATCTCCTATTTTGTAGGATTCTCTCTGGAGATTCAACAGGGACCCTTCCTCAGCAGCACAAATTTCCACTAACTCCATTCTCCATGCCCAATTTTGTTGACCACATCTCATCAATAAGTACTGCACCTCAGTTTCACATCCACAAAATCAAACTTTAGTCTCATATGAAAGTTAAATTATCATTATGCAAATGTTTATGATAGCATTTATTTTTTACAGAATTTGTCATATTATTCCCTTTGGATCTTAGAACAGTACTCTCTCAGACTTTTTAAAATACCCTTACCCAACCAAACGCCCGGCATTTACAGTAGTTATGAATGAAAGCACTCATCTTGTGTAAATCATGCACATAGAAAATCATGAATTATTTTAGCAATAATCTCATTATAATTTTATGCATGTTGATCTTTGGTTATCAAAGTCAGAAATATTTTAGAACTTATATTTCTTTATTTCTATATTCAGGCAGGTACAAACCCATACAAGCTTTAGAGAGTTTTATACAACTTCTTGAATTTTCCTGCAGGTTACATATCTATGTGGCTATTTAATTTGGTTACTTACAACATTGAGTTGAAATTACAGGCTTCATCCCATCTAAGCAGGTTGCTGATTTTAGATTCTGGGCCAAGCTTTACATTTTTCCCCCTGGATTTTTTGAAGTATAGTTGACAAAAATATATTTAAATTTTGCAACGTGATGATTTAAGGTATATTTATTGTGAAATAAGTATCACAATCAAATTAATTAATGCATTTATCACCATTCATAGTTATTATTTATTTTCACTTTTTGATGAGAACACTTAAGATCTACTCTCAGAAAATTTCAAATATACAATACAGAATTAATAACTAGAATAAGTCCCCTACGTTGAAACAAGTTCTGTTCCAAGAGCTTGTTTTTAAGTCTAATTTTTTTAAGTTCAACAAAATTAGCTTAGGTACCCAACTAACACAATTGGCTATAAAGTACAGTACTGTAATATGTTTTTAATATGCACACAAACAATATATAAAAAATAAAGAAAGAAATGAAACATGCTTAATCTTACAGTGCAGTATCTTGAAAAGTACAGCAGCACAGTACAACTGCTGGCATACAGGGACTGGCATTGACTGCATAGGCAAGAAGAGTTACTGGCTGGAGGCAGAAGGAAGTGGAAGGTGATAAAGCTGAAGGATCTTAAGCAATAGGAGACCGAGGGCAAGCTGCACTTTCACTCACGCCTGATGTTGATGGCACAGGTTCTGATTCCTTGCTGGATTCAATTCTATCTCTCCCTTGAATAAACAATTCAGTGATGTCTGGGTGGTAGATCCTTCCCTCCCCCCACCCCCCGCTCATTGTAGATAACACAGTGGCACTTGATTGCATTCTGAACAGCTGCTGCAAGCTTTTTGTACAGTTCTATGTTTGGTCCTGTGCCTCAAAAGCTAACAGCACTTCTTCCAAAAAAGAAAATCTCTTGACATTTCCGGTGTTGTGAATCTCTTAAGTTCTTCAGTTACTCTTTCTTCCTCTTGTCTCTCTAGACCTGCAATTCCATCAGGTCTTCATTAGTAAGCTCCCCGTGTTGCACAGCAAGCAGTTCAACGAAGTCGTCCTCTTGCAGATCTAGCTCCAGCTTCTCACTGAGGGTCACTAAGTTGCTGATTGTTCACTGTGTTTCTTCTTCAAGTCTTCATAAAAACTTTTAGCTTTCTCTTGAATCAGCATGAAGCTGAGTGGGACTTGATGCTGATGCTGCATCCAGACACTGAGAAGTTTCTCCATCTCCATCACTTTTCTCTCGCTTCTCCAATATTAGTGTTGACATCATAACCACAGCAGACTGCACATGTTCTGTGATCTTGTACTTGTTCTTTAGAATTGTGTCAATGTTTGAATAATTCATCTTATAAGAATGAGCACGTTTACCATCTTCTCGCCTTGCTCCACTCTTTCAATTATCTTCACTTTTGTTTCCATAGTTATGCTTGTTGCTTCTTAGCACCATGAGCTACATCACTGCTGCTTTTGTGCTTGCTTCCAGACATCCTGGAATAAAGATACTGTTCTACTGTACTCTATACATTACTATAAAGTAGACAAAAGCACAGCCACTTGCAGAGGATACATGCACAAGACAAGGCACACCAGACACATGAACCAGCACACATGACTGAACACGCGGACACACATTCATACCCTTGAAAGTTTGAAACAAAAGTTCATCTGTAGGGACTTGCTGTACAGTGACCATATGTCCATTACATTCTCAGAACTTATTCACCTCATAATGTGTCCCAAGCTTCTCAATGTAGACCAGCAAGTGGTATATCCCAATGAAGATCCGTAGACTCACATATGAAGATCATGTAAATAAATCAGAGCCCAGATCTGCATGTCTGAATGGCAACTACCTCATTAAAGAAATGGGCAAATAAAAATGTATTTTCATTCCATATTGCAGATCAAGACTCAGAAATGAATTCCCATTGTTAACAGGTGTTCTTAACTTATGAGGTCAATATTAAAAAGCTGATTCTGAAAATAAAAGCATAATCATTGCAACATTTTCTTCTATGCTCCCTACTATACCTTGCAGGATTCCAATTATAACACCTTATTTAGAACATGCATTCCCCAGACAAAATTTTAATATATATATGTATATACACATACACATACTTAGATATATAATGAGTTCTAACTCATATTATGTTTACACAAATATAAATATATAACCCATAAATGTATACATATAATCATATAAATATATATGTTTGTGTGTGTGTGTCTATGTGTGTGTGTGTGTTAGTAGTTCAGTCATGTATGATTCTTTGTGACCCCACAGACTGTAGTCTGCCTGGCTCCTCTGTCTATGAAATTCTCCAGGCAACAATACTGGAGTGGGTAGCCATTCGCTTTTCCAGAGGATCTTCCTCTTCCGGGGACTGAACCCTGCAATGCAGGGGTCTCCTGCCTTGTAGGCAGATTCTTTTACCATTTGGGAAGATGTAGATTCTTTTACCATCTGTCACCCTGCTTATTTAACTTATATGCACAGTACATCATGAGAAACACTGGGCTGGAAGAAGCACAAGCTGGCATCAAGATTGCTGGTAGAAATATCAATAACCTCAGATACGCAGATGACACCACCCTTATGGAAGAAAGTGAAGAGGAACTAAAAAGCCTTTTGATGAAAGTGAAATAGAAGAGTGAAAAAGTTGGCTTAAAGCTCAACATTCAGAAAATGAAGATCATGGCATCTGGTCCCATCACTTCATGGCAAATAGATGGGGAAACAGTAGAAACAGTGTCAGACTTTATCTTTTTGGGCTCCAAAATCACTGCAGATGGTGACTACAGCCATGAAATTAAAAGACGCTTACTCCTTGAAAGACAAGTTATGACCAACCTAGATAGCATATTCAAAAGCAGAGACATTACTTTGCCAACAAAGATTCCTCTAGTCAAGGCTATGGTTTTTCCTGTGGTCATGTATGGAGTGAGAGTTGGACTGTGAAGAAAGCTGAGCGGTGAAGAATTGATGCTTTTGAACTGTGGTGTTGGAGAAGACTCTTGAGAGTCCCTTGGACTACAAGGAGATTCAACCAGTCCATTCTAAAGGAGATCAGCCCTGGGTGTTCTTTGGAAGGAATGATGCTAAAGCTGAAACTCCAGTACTTTGGCCACCTCATGCAAAGAGTTGACTCATTGGAAAAGACTGATGCTGGGAGGGATTGAGGGCAGGAGGAAAAGGGGACGATAGAGGACGAGATGGCTGGATGGCATCACCGACTCGATGGATGTGAGTTTGAGTGAACTCTGGGAGATGGTGATGGACAGGGAGTCCTGGCATGCTGTGATTCATGGGGTCGCAAAGAGTTGGACACAACTGAGAGAATGAACTGAACTTAACTGATATATATATAAAAGTACATGCATATAAGGAGGTATATGGAGTATCGAGGACTGAGGTGCTGCAGTAGATATTACTCCAAAGGATAATCTAGAAGTGTGATTCATGTATGTTTAAAAGAGCACTTATGAGAATGAACATTATCTTTCTATGTTTCTTATGTAACATCAGGATCATAGCTATTCACTCTCTAGCCTATACTATTTTTCCAAAGACTCTATTTTCTCTAACAGTGGAAAGCTAATTAATGTAAACCTTATAGAATGCTTGTTTATAATTTAAATTTTATGAGTGGAGTAAGCACTCCAGATTTCCTACTTTGTTTTACAAAGTTTCTTTCCAAAACACTAATAATATATTTTAGGGAAAACTTGACTGCTGTTATATCCCATCTGCTCTCTAATAACTCAAGGCACTATGCAATAGAAAATTTTTAACCTCCACATACATGTTTTAGAAATAATTTCTGCTTAATTTTGAGTCTTTATTATATATTTCTTCTTGGCATTTTTACTTTGGCCTGATAATTCAAGGCACAATACTCGAAGCAAGAAATAGAAAGTTTACTCTTTCCCCCTGTATCTATATGGTATTAAAAGCTTTCATAAAACAGTCTGTATCTCCTTGATGGTCTTTGACCACATTCTCCCTCACCTCCTACCAGGCTAAGAGATTTTTCCAGAATCCTGTTTACAGATATATAATGCATTTTTTCCTTTATTTCCAACAATAGTAATTTTACTTCGATCTCATAGCCACCAAATCATTAACCACAAGGATGCTCATAAGCAAGGTACAAGGCAGGCAATGTCTGTGATTTCCAGGAGAAGGTCATAACCCAGAATTTTTTTTTTTTTAAATAACTATTACAATGAGGAACAGGGTATAGCCACAGAAGGAATAGTTATAATTTATGCCTGACTTACTTCAGCAGAATATAGTTTATTTATAAACTGCTTATGGCAAATGCTGTATGCCCCTGTTCTATGCATGCGCTGAACTGTCTTCTGGTAAATTATTTAAATTACACCTAGCAGTAATTCCTGAGGACTTTCATACTTCATTTTCTCTATTAATGTAACAGGGAAAAGCTGCTTTGCAAGGATTGCTCTAAATTCCCAGAGTGTGAGTTCCAGACTCTGTGTGTGTTGCATTATGCCTGTCAAAAAACTTGTCTTCTCCTGAAATTTATTACTGAAGTTTCTCCACCCGAGCTACTCATTGAAGCCTTACAGAAAGCTCATACATGATTTAAGCAGCTAACAGCACTGAAAGAAATAGGTCAGGTTAAAAAAAAAAAAAAAAAACTGAATTTAAGCTACCTTCACTTATTACTTATGCAAGATTATGCATAATTTAGCACACTGCTGAATATGCAAGGACAGAATAATTGTTTACCAAAATATTTACTCTGAGTTGGTACCTGTGTTTTAGTGAGATAAGCTGACTTCTCAGCATTTGCTAATCACTTTTGAATTAAAAAACAATGAGTGAGTTTCTGATTGGGTTGATAACTGCATAACAGTATATGTAAACAAAGATCTTGTTTAACAACTTCATTCAAGTAAAATACATGATACTGTCACACAGACAGCGGTTTCATTAAAGTCATTCCATTTTATAAAACATTTCTTCTCTTTTTTTCCCCTTGACTGTAGTCCTATCACATACACACACAAGTGTTACAGATAACCTCTCTATAAAATGAGCTATTTTTTTTTCTTTCTAATTTAAGCAGAACATAGCATAACATTTTTCTAAATTTTAGAAGCAGACCAAAGGTGTGAAAAGCCACTAAGGAAAGAGCAATATGGGTTCAAAACAGAGTCTAGGTTAGCTATTTTCCAAATGTAAAACTGTTAGGTGGGATATATGCCTTATTTGACAGAATAGTATTTTGATTTATAGCTTTTCAGCAGAACTTTTTTTTTTTTAATGAAAAGAATCTTGTTCCTACAAGACAGTGTTTGATGATTCTTAATTTACAAAATGAAAATCAGTATCCCCTAAATCAAAAGTTTAAAATTCCATGGAAATACCTTAGTAAAATAGTTGAAAAATGTTTCAGAGACTGTATATCTTAACAATATTAATTCCCATAGTTCAAATTAATCCAAATTTCATATACATATAAAATGTTATATGGCTGTGAATTAACATATTTTAAACCCTTACATTGAACATATCAGGGTATTGAGTTATGAAATTTTTTAATGAAAACTTGTGAAAGAGAACATAAAAATATGAGTAATAACATATTAAATTCAATCTTCAGATACAGCAAGAAAGTAAATGGGATTAAAACTGGTTTTCAAAAATATAGAAATAAATAGAAAAATCTAAAAGTAGAGTTTATTGTACATTTATCATATCTTAAATTGAGAAAGTCAGAGTATAAAAGAAAGAAAACGAATCATTTATGTAGGGTTCTTTAACTGAAACTGGGAATTCCACATGTAGATAAACACCAAAGAAATTCCAATTATTGATATATTAACAGTTAATATGTAAAATGTTTGAGTCAGAAAATGAAGAAAATATACTCTAATATTCATAAGCTCTCCTGCTGCTGCTGCTGCTGCTGCTGCTGCTGCTGCTGCTAAGTCGCTTCAGTCATGTCCTACTCTGCGACCCCATAGACGGCACCCTGCCAGGCTTCCCCGTCCCTGGAATTCTCTAGGCAAGAACACTGGAGTAGGTTGCCATTTCCTTCTCCAAATAAGCTCTCCTGCTACTGCTAAGTCAATTCAGTCATGTCCAACTCTGTGTGACCCCATGGACGGCAGCCCACGAGGCTCCCCCGTCCCCAGGATTCTCCAGGCAAGAACACTGGAGTGGGTTGCCATTTCCTTCTCCAATGCATGAAAGTGAAAAGTGAAAGTGAAGTCGTTCAGTCGTGTCTGACCCTCAGGGACCCCATGGACTGCAGCCTTCCAGGCTCCTCCTTCCGTGGGATTTTCCAGACAAGAGTACTGGAGTGGAATGCCATTGCCTTCTCCGATAAGCTCTCCTAAGAGATGGTAATTTTTAAGCTTTGAAGTGATAGCAGAATTTAGAAAGCAAAAGATAGTTAGGCTTTACTGTATAGAAATTGAGACTATGCTATAAGTTTCCAAAATAAAAAGGATTATGGCCTCCATAAAAATATCTATAGCTATTATGACCGTAGGCTTTATATAAATCATTTATATAATTGATAAGAAACATATTCAGATACATTATAGATAAATACATAGCCGCAAGTCTAAAGGACAAATGACATGAACCACAATTTACATAATATAAATATAATTAGTATATGGGCAGAAGATAATATATTTAACACTAAGTGTTATGAGATAGATTTACAATTTAAACAACAAAAAAGTGACATTGTTTTTCTCTCAAAGTCATGAGTCATCCTAATGATGGTGAGGTAGAAGGAAACAATGATAGAATTACTTGTGATACTGAAAGATGCTACAATATTCAAAAACAAATATCAATCTTCATATATTATTTGCTATATAGGCATTAAATATGAAAATTATGTAGTACATTTAGAAACAAGTAAATTTTTCATAAAGTATATTTTTTAAGCTTAGTACAAAATTGTAACTACAAGACAGTATGTTTACTTATGTATATGGAAAAGTGCTGAGGTTAAAGAGAAAGAACTAATGTAATTTTATAAAAATACCATAACTTTATGAATAACAATTTTCTTTCATTTTGCTTTAACTGATTGTAAAACTATATTAATTTTAACAAATACTTTAGTACTTATTGATTTTTGTGAAGTATTTCCATTTAATTCTCACTGTGACTCTGTGGAGAAGGCAGTGGCAACCCACTCCAGTACTCTTGCCTAGAAAATCCCATGGACAGAGGAGCCTGGTAGGCTGCAGTCCATGGGGTCGCTAAGAGTTGGACACGATTGAGTGACTTCACTTTCACTTTTCATTTTCATGCACTGGAGAAGGAAATGGCAACCCACTCCAGTGTTCTTAACTGGAGAATCCCAGGGACAGGGGAGCCTGGTGGGCTGCCGCCTATGGGGTCGCACAGAGTCCGACATGACTGAGGCGACTTAGCAGCAGCAGCATGACTCTGTGAGTTAGGAACTAAAAATGCTTTTCCAAGTGATTGAAGAAATCTTTTTGCAGAGGATTGTTGGGACATCTGACCATTTAACAAAATTTTATTGCCCAATATATTTTCAATGGCAAGAAAACTAAAATAATTGCCACAGAACAACTGTTTGTAGTAGGTTGATACGTTATCAACATATTTCTATCACGTTCTATAAAATTAATGTGGCTATAACCAACTAAGTATGTTCATATCTATTTAATAGGGCAATGCATAACCTTTCTTGTAGACAAGTACTAAATATTCTAAAGTATATTTCTGTGAGAAAAGGGAAATTTGTCAATATTTAATTCAATTATTATAGGGACTTGAAAGAAAACTGTTGCAAGCATCTTAGCACAAAAGACATTATACATTAGTCCCACTGACTAAATCAAGTACCAAAAATTCAAAGAATCATTTGGAAGAAATTATAACAACAGGATTGCCAATATATGGACAAATATCTGTATAGGGGATACTAGTCTTAGAATTTTTCAAATAAAGGTAATTTCAAATGATTGTTTCTGATCATAGACTAAGTAATAAATCTATGCAAGGCCACAAGTCATAAAATGTTTGAACTGCAATGAAATATTTCAATTTATTTTTGTGGTCAACAAAAAAATGCCTCAAAATCAGTCTCATATAGGCAAAAATAGAAAATACTAAAAAAGCACATGTATTTTATTGGTTACATATCTTAATAAGATGAGTATCATAATAAAGAATTTCCATATTAATTTTAATATTTCTCTACAAATACACAAAAAACATTGTTTTTATTTTTGTGACATTTTTCCCCAATTCCCCAACTCATTTTTTTGCTTTTTTAATTTAAGAGGTTTTCTCATAATTGTTTTTGCTCTTTGTTGTTGCTGTTCAGTCGCTAAGTTGTGTCTGACTCTTTGTGACCCCAGGAGCTCTATTATTCACCATCTCTTTTATGGTTTATTTATGCTTATATAAAATGAAGTCTTCACTGGTGGAGCAGATGGTAAAGAATCTGCCTGCAATGTAGGAGATACATATTCCATCCCTGGATTGGGAAGATCCCCAGGAGAAAGGATGGGCTATCCACTCCAGTATTCTTGCCAGGAGAATTCCATGGACAGAGGAGCCTGGCGGGCTATATAGTCCATAGGGTCACAAAGAGTTGGATATGACTGAGTGACTAACTTTCACTCTTTTCATATAAAATGAAACAGGATGGAAATGATAAGTAATAGCTAAATATAGTAATTTTAATGATAATATTTTATGCTGTGGCAGGAAATAACTGCTTGTTTTCCAGAAACTCAATTTCTAAAGGGTACTTTTACAGGATCTTTTTGAAAATAGGATCACCAGAAAATAGGTATAATGTTAGATTTCCCACCAAGAACAAGTTTAAATTATTGCAATGGATGCTCATTATTGCTAATGTGTTTTCACTTTTTTTTTTTTTTAAATTTCTATGCTTTCAGTGCTAAGGTACACGGTTTGATCACTGGTCAGGGAGCTAAGATCCCACAAGCTGGGTAGTGTAGCCAAAAAAAATCTTTATTTAAAAGGTGTCCTTTGCTGTCTCATATACAGGGTTATTGTTACCATCTTTCTAAATTCCATATATATGCGTTAGTATACTGTATTGGTGTTTTTCTTTCTGGCTTACTTCACTCTGTATAATAGGCTCCAGTTTCATGTTGACAAATGGCAAAACCAATACAATATTGTAAAGTTAAAAAATAAAATAAAAAAAGAAATTAAAAAAAAAGAAAAAAATTTAAAAAAATAAAAAATAAAAGGTGTCCTTTTTATTCCTTTTAGTAATTTAAAAACCAAGGTAAAAGTGAACGATTTTCTTTTAAAAAGGAAGTATATGAAATATCCTAGAACATTCCCAATTTTCATCAGTGCTTACTGCATTTCAACTATGCTGCCTCAACACTGAAAATTCATATATTTGTGTAAATATCATGGTCTCTTATGCTAGAAATTTATTAGCATCCTATCCAGGAATTTTTATTTTTGCAAAAACAATCAGATACTTGATAGCCCTAATTTTTCTTGTTGTAGCTTAAAATTTAGTACATAAATTTATGATTTTAAATTTTAAGATTTTCTTCCCCTCCTTTATATCATTTGGTATTGAAAATTCATGGGGAAAAGACAATAATCTATCAGTAGTGCTAAAATATTCATTTATTCATATAAAAATTTAGAAAACTATTTTATAACAATAAAAAATGTATTAAATACTATAAAAGCAAAAAATTAGCAACTTTTGTAGAAATTTTCAGAGGATATTGCATATTCACTTTATATTGAGTAAATAGATTGATAGACTGGCAGAAAAACATATGCAGGGCATTTATGAGACAAAAATTTAGTATCTAGAGCTTAGAAATAATTCATAGATATCGATAAACAACACTATTTTAAAAAGTGCAAATGATTTGAGAAGGTAACTCACAAAAAAATACATCTGGCTAACATCTATCTTTTTGAAACTCTTCCAAAAAGTCACAGAGGAAGGAACACTGCCAAACAGATTCTATAAGGCCACCATGACTGTCTTACCAAAACCAGACAAATATACAAAAAAAAGAAAATTATAGACCAATATCAATGATGAACATAGACAAAAATCCTCAGCAAAATACCAGCAAATGGAATACATTAAAAGGATCACATGCCATGATCAAGTGTAATTTATCACAGGGATAAACATATTAATTTAATGATAATATATTATGCTATGGTAGGAAATGACTTTCTTTTCTAGAACCTAATATGAAGAGCTGACTCACTGGAAAAGGCCCTGATGCTGGGAAAGGGCAAAAGGAAAAGGGAGCGACAAAGGATGAGATGGCTGAATGGTATCAAGTTTCAATGGTCATGAGTTCGGGCAAACTCAGGGAGATAGTGAAGGACAGGGAAGCCTCGCATGCTGCAGTTCATGGGTTTTCAAAGAGCCAGACACAACTCAGCGACTGAATGACAAGATATGCAACAACAAAAAAAAAAACTGATATCCTGAAAATATTAAGTGTTGTCAAGATATAAAAGAAAGAGTCACTGTTATTTAGAATTGACAGGAAGTAAACTGGTGAAATCACTTAAGAGAGTCAATTTAACAATATCAAATACAGATGAAATTTCAAATTCTTAGCAACTTCAGTCAAGTTATATACTGTAAAGACATTTTCATATGTGTGTATGCACAAGGCATGTTAATACAAGAATACTATCATTGTTTATAACACTTTAAAACTAATATAAGACAAGTGTATTTGAAATAAAACTTGGCATAAAATATAATTCATTATGTGGCAAATTTAATAAACAGGGTCACGAGTCTGATTTTCAAAAATGTGATGTTTAGTGCAAAGAGTAACTTGTTAAAACATTTTTATTTTTGTAGTATGAATCACTCTATTTAAAGTTTAATTTATATCAGATCAGATGAGATCAGTAGTAGCTCAGTCATATCTGACTCTTTGCAACCCCATGAATCGCAGCACACCAGGCCTCCTTGTCCATCACCAACTCCTGGAGTTTACTGAGACTCACGTCCATCGAGTCAGTGATGCCATCCAGCCATCTCATCCTCTGTCGCCCCCTTCTCCTCCTGCCCCCAATCCCTCCCAGCATCAGAGTCTTTTCCAATGAGTCAACTCTTCGCATGAGGTGGCCAAAGTCCTGGAGTTTCAGCTTTAGCATCATTCCTTCCAAAGAAATCCCAGGGCTGATCTCTTTCAGAATGGACTGGTTGCATCTCCTTGCAGTCCAAGGGACTCTCAAGAGTCTTCTCCAACACCACAGTTCAAAAGCTCCAATTCCTCCGCGCTCAGCCTTCTTCACAGTCCAACTCTCACATCCATAAATGACCACAGAAAAACCATAGCCTTGACTAGACAGACCTTTGTTGGCAAAATAATATCTCTGCTTTTGAATATGCTATCTAGTTTGGTCATAACTTTCCCTCCAAGGAGTAAGCGTCTTTTAATTTCATGGCTGTAGTCACCACCTGCAGTGATTTTGGAGCCCAGAAAAATAAAGTCTGACACTGTTTCCACTGTTTCCCCATCTATTTCCCATGAAGTGGTGGGACCGGATGCCATGATCTTCGTTTTCTGAATGTTGAGCTTTAAGCCAACTTTTTCACTCTCCACTTTCACTTTCATCAAGAGGCTTTTGAGTTCCTCTTCACTTTCTGCCATAAGGGTGGTGTCATCTGCATATCTGAGGTTATTGATATTTCTCCTGGCAATCTTGATTCCAGTTTGTGCTTCTTTCAGTCCAGCATTTCTCATGATGTACTCTGCATATAAGTTAAATAAACAGGGTGACAATATACAGCCTTGACGAACTCCTTTTCCTATTTGGAACCAGTCTGTTCCATGTCCAGTTCTAACTGTTGCATCCTGACCTGCATACAGATTTCTCAAGAGGCAAATCAGGTGGTCTGATATTCCCATCTCTTGAAGAATTTTCCACAGTTTCTTGTGATCCACACAGTCAAAGGCTTTGGCATAGTCAATAAAGCAGAAATAGATGTTTTTCTGGAACTCTCTTGCTTTTTCCATGATCCAGCTGATGTTGGCAATTTGATCTCTGGTTCCTCTGCCTTTTCTAAAACCAGCTTGAACATCAGGAAGTTCACGGTTCACATATTGCTGAAGCCTGGCTTGGAGAATTTTGAGCATTACTTACTAGCGTGTGAGATGAGTGCAACTGTGCAGTAGTTCGAGCATTCTTTGTCATTGCCTTTCTTTGGGACTGGAATGAAAACTGACCTTTTCCAGTCCTGTGGCCACTGCTGAGTTTTCCAAATTTGCTGGTATATTGAGTGCAGCACTTTCACAGCATCATCTTTCAGGATTTGGAATAGCTCAACTGGAATTCCATCACCTCCACTAGCTTTGTTCGTAGTGATGCTTTCTAAGGCCCACTTGACTTCACATTCCAGGATGTCTGGCTCTAGGTCAGTGATCACACCATCGTGATTATCTGGGTCATGAAGATCTTTTTTGTACAGTTCTTCTGTGTATTCTTGCCATCTCTTCTTAATATCTTCTGCTTCTGTTAGGTCTATACCATTTCTGTCCTTTATCGAGCTCATCTTTGCATGAAATGTTCCCTTGGTATCTCTGATTTTCTTGAAGAGATCCCTAGTCTTTCCCATTCTGTTGTTTCCCTCTATTTCTTTGCATTGATTGCTGAGGAAGGCTTTCTTATCTCTTCTTGCTATTCTTTGGAACTCTGCATTCAGATGCTTATATCTTTCCTTTTCTCCTTTGCTTTTCGCTTCTCTTCTTTTCACAGCTATTTGTAAGGCCTCCCCAGATAGCCATTTTGCTTTTTTGCATTTCTTTTCTATGGGATGCTATATGTTATTTAAACATACTTATTATAAATATAAATAAATGCAAAAACAGAATGGAAGTTAATTTGGGGCAGAGTGAGGGATCAGACAAATACCAGAGTTTCAAACAATTTTAAAGGTTATTTCTGAGGCTGATTGCATAAAAATGACTGTTTATTATATAATTTATACTTTCTAATGCTAAATATTTTTGATAATTAAAATATATCATTGTCTATTTGTTCATTTACATAGGTATAATTCTAAACATACATTGTGATAAACACCACATGATTGGTAGATAAAATTAATGTACAATTTGTATAATACCTGTGTAAGATTATTCACACTTAAAAATACACAGTTTACAGAAATAAACAATGTTCAATGTTTTTCTCTTATTATTTGAGGACAAATCTCTTTGCCCTCTTTAAAAATAATCTTTATTAGGGATAATCAACTAAATACTTATAAAAAATAATGTTTTTACATTATGTAAACGGAACAGAAAAGTAAAAGGAAAGTTATTGCAGTTTATTTCTAATCTGTGTGCAGTGACAGCTCAGTGTTGTGTCCTCATTACAAACTGTGAATCTTAAAAATCGCAGTCCTGCTTCCTGATTGGAAGGGTTGTCTACTATTTAAAAGCCCCATAAATCAGGCAGAATCATCTTTTCATTCAATAGCTGTTTCTGAGTAAAAAGAACTTACTCTGAAAAAAAAATTCCTAGGGGATACACTGTTCATTAAAATATCATTAACAATAATTTCGAAGAAGGCAATGGCACCCCACTCCAGTACTCTTGCCTAGAAAATCCCATGGACGGAGGAGCCTGGTAGGCTGCAGTCCATGGGGTCACTAGAGTCTGACACGACTGAGCGACTTCACTTTCACTTTTCACTTTCATGCACTGGAGAAGGAAATGGCAACCTACTCCAGTGTTCATGCCTGGAGAATCCCGGGGACGGGAAGCCTGGTGGGCTGCCGTCTATGGGGCCGCACAGAGTCGGACATGACTGAAGCGACTTAGCAGCAGCAGCAGCAACAATTATTTATATGAAATGCTATTCTTTTTTCCAACCAAAGTGTGTAAGTGCATAGTTAACCATAATGTGAGCATTGATAGAAGCGAGAACACAATGTTTACACTTAGTTCAGTTCAGTTCAGTCGCCCAGTCATGTATGACTCTGTGTCCCCATGGACTGCAGCATACCAGGCCACACTGTCCACCACCAACTCCTGGAGTTTACCCAAACTCATGTCCATCGAGTCAGTGATGCCATCCAACCATCTCATTCTCTATCTCTTCCCCTTCTCCTCCTGCCATCAGTCTTTCCCAGCATCAGGATCTTTTCCAATGAGTCAGTTCTTCACATCAGGTGGCCAGAATATTGGAGCTTCAGCCTCAGCATCAGTCCTTCCAAAGAATATTTAGGACTGATTTCCTTTAGGAAAGACTGGTTGGATCTCCTTGCAGTTCAAGGGACTCTCAGTCTTCTCCAACACCACAGTTCAAAAGCATCAATTCTTCAGCTCTCAGCTTTCTTTATTGGAGAAGGCAATGGCACCCCACTCCAGTACTCTTGCCTGGAAAATCCCATGGATGGAGGAACCTAGTAGGCTGCAGTCCATGGGGTCACTAAGAGTCAGACACGACTGAGCAACTTCACTTTCACTTTTCACTTTCATGCATTGGAGAAGGAAATGGCAACCCACTCCAGTGTTCTTGCCTGGAGAATCCCAGGGATGGGGGAGCCTGGTGGGCCGCCGTCTATGGGGTCTCACAGAGTCGGACATGACTAAAGCGACTTAGCAGCAGCAGCAGCAGCTTTCTTTATAGACCAAACTCTCACATCCATACATGACTACTGGAAAAACCATAACTTTGACTAGACAGAACTTTGTTGGCAAAGTAATGTCTCTGCTCCTCAATATGCTGTCTAGATTGATCATAACTTTTCTTCCAAGGAGCATTGGTCTGCTATACAGGCCAGGAAGCATGGTGCAATTTAGGTTTACAATTCCCCCAACAAATATCATGCCATCTTTCACTACTCCTTATCACTTTAGAGTTAATTTAAATAATATAAGATCTCTCCTAATATATTCATTTATTCTATGACTTCATATTATAACCAAACCCTTAGTTTCAATTTTCAATTTGAGAAATTTTAATTTTTGATTTGAGTAAACATCCTTTGGTTTTCTCAGACTTTGTTTAGCTATTTTTCCATCTTTTTTTCTATGAACAAACTATTTGATAATTTTTACGTACAATCTCTAAGTGCATTTATTTACCTCTGCTTTATTTATTATTGAGAAACTATACACTGTGCACTATGCTAATCCCTGATGATACTCTGTTCAAAATGAGCACAATTTCTACTCTGTAGGAAATTTCAGTCTATTGAGAGAATGTTTAGCAAACCTGGCATCTGGATTCAGTGAGAATGGCCTGGCATGAGGTCTGAAGTGACTGTCCTCTGAGGGACATCTAACAGTTTTAGGAAGCTAATGACAGGCTTTCTGAATAGGGGCCATTAGCTGGGGTATGAAGAATCAGCTTAAGTTAGACAAGAAGATAGTTAAAGGTAGAATGGTATGGGAAGTGTTTTAGGCAGAGGAGGGCAGTTTGGTCAACTGTTTTGAGTTGAAAGAAAGCATTTCTAACTGAGACTGATTATTTAGGTTAACACTCCCATCTAGAACAGTAACTAAATCCACATATACAGTTACATAAAATATATAGTGGGCCTTCAAATGTCTTTCTCAACCTTCAGAATATTACAAAAGCTTTTATTGCAGAACACGCACTTAATCCCACTCCGTGTTTGTCAGTGTTTCATTGAGAATTTAGATGCTTTAAACATTTTAATAAACGTTTGTGTGCTGAGCTATATTTTTTTACATCTATGGAAGCATATCCAACTATTCTTTAATTCACCTCAGAGGTTTTGCATTCATTTTATATTCTCACCCTCAATATCTGAAGAATGCTTTGAAAATACTGCACATTTAGCAAATACGCTTACTGATAATGAGTAAAAACAAATATCCTACTTAGGACTGTGATTAAGAAAATATTGGCAATAATAGCTCCTTTAGGATTTTAGTAGTAATTAGATATTATCTTACTAATGCAATGTTTTCAAGTATAAAAGATAAAAATCAATATTTCATTGAAAATTAATACTCCTAAATGTAAAGGAGTGTATATGTCTCCCTTGGGTACCAATATACAGGCACAAATGAGTTTTCATATGGAATTACATGGTTTTGTACTAATTGTCAGTGACTAAAGCCCCTTAATGAATCAAGGAAATGCTATATAATATAACAATATATTTTCTATTACAAATGTTTAATTCTTATCATTCTTTGAATTTTATCTGGCTAAAATATAAATCCCAATATTTCCAAAGAATTTTCCTTTTATTTAGAAAAAAATAGCTTTTGGTTCCGGTTAATGGAAATGAAACAAAAGTGTAGGGGATGATGGAAAGTTTTCTGTCTCAAAATTTCATACTCACAATGAAAACAAAACTGCTACAGTAGGAAGTTCAGGGATTTGAACCTCAAAAGCAAGTGGAACTGGGGATTTTAATGCCTCTGGGACACTTTTCATTTATTTTCTTTGATTCTTTTTACATGCTATACATTCTCTCTTTGCAGACCTACCTTTTCCATGTGGCCACTGACAGTCCCCAAAGTATACATTTTATAGCTGTAGCCACCAGAAAAAGAGTCCTTTTCAAGTCCCAAATTTTTAAAAAACTGGACTGTGACAGATCAGGCTAGGGTCAAGTGGGTACCCCTGAACCAATAGTGGACATGGTAAGAGGTTATTATGGTTGGGCTAGCTTGAGTGTGGGAGAAGGTTTGGACGGCTACCTGGCACATCATTTGTGTGGGGCAATTCCAGCTGAAGGTAAGCAAGCTGAGTAGCTAGTTATAAGCATAAATGATAACTGCATTTATCTCCCGCTTATAATAATAACAAAGATTACCCATCTGTTGCCGAGTGAATTTCAAAAAATAATTTCAATATTCCTCTTTCAATGTTAGTCACCCAGTCAACACTGCGACCCCATGGACTATAGCCTTCCAGGCTCCTCTGTCCATGGATTTTCCAGGCAAGGATACTGGAGTGGGTTGCCATTTCCTTCCCCAGGGGATCTTCCTGACAACCAGGGATAGGACCTGGGTCTCCTGCACCGCAAGCAGATGCTTTACCATCTGAGCTACTAAGTAGTAGCTTTCAATACACAGAGGAAATGTTCTATGCCACATGTATATGTATATGTATGCCACATGTATATTTTCTGTATCACATTAATGTACCTGACTGTGAAGAAGGCTGAGCGCCGAAGAATTGATGCTTTTGAACTGTGGTGTTGGAGAAGACTCTTAAGAGTCCCTTGGACTGAAAGGAGATCCAACCAGTCCATTCTGAAGGAGATCAGCCCTGGGATTTCTTTGGAAGGAATGATGCTAAAGCTGAAACTCCAGTACTTTGGCCACCTCATGCAAAGAGTTGACTCATTGGAAAAGACTCTGATGCTGGGAGGGATTGGGGGCAGGAGGAGAAGGGGGCGACAGAGGATGAGATGGCTGGATGGCATCACTGACTCGATGGACGTGAGTCTGAGTGAACTCCAGGAGTTGGTGATGGACAGGGAGGCCTGGCGTGCTGTGATTCATGGGGTCGCAAAGAGTCGGACACGACTGAGCGACTGATCTGATCTGAATTAAATAGATATGTCCTGTCATTTACTCGGATCTCTAATGCCTGATCTTTTTATAGTATTAAAACTAGATAGATAGATAGAGATAAATAGATATCTATCACCATCTATCTATTTATCTATCTCTAGGGGGAAAAAGTTGAAAAACTGTCTTAGGTATCATTGGTTCTGTATAAAGATAACCATGCAAAATCAGGTTGATTAGTTTGTGTTCAAACTAGCAAAACCTGTCAAAACAGATGTCATTAGTCATCTGTAGGAGGAAACTAAGAGGCTATCTAACAATTCAGCCTCCCATGCAGAAGCTTTGCTAAAATGAGAAAAGACTCTGGTCAGGCCAACTTGAGAAATCTGGATTGATCAACATTTGTATTTTTCATTGTAAATTAGTAAATTGTCATTTCATGTTTAATGAAGCACTCTGTGAAACTAATAAATGGGTATCCAGCTTTGTAGGACCCATGAACTCTTGGTGGCTGACCAAAACAAATTGCTGATCCTGAAAGGATGAGCACCAGGCCTGAGAATGTGGCAAGTTTACTGATGGAGAGAGTCTTGATGATCTCTGAGTGATCAGTCTGTAGAGTTTTTCAACTCCCTGTCTTAATATACAGGGTCTTCAAAAGGCAAAAGATGCACTTAATTTGTTTTGGTAGTTTTTCTATAAAAACAAACACTAAACAATTATGAAACACACATTTCCAGAGAAAACATTGGACCTTTCCCCTACTTTTTCTTTGTAATTGATTTCTAAAGGAAAACATTTTCATCACTTTTTAAGGAGACCACAGTCTTCTTACCATGTCAACATCAGACCCCTGATTATATTTCATTCTGGACTTACTGTGCACAGTCTGTTGGCTGCACACATATATTTCTGACAAGTTAAGTTTGTATACATGTCTGCTTTTCTATATAATGGAATGTTTATGCCACCAAAGGGTTTCAAATGGTATAACTTTGGAATGAAAACTTGCAGATCCCCAAGTGACTCTAAACAGGATCAGGCAAAGTTTATACAACCAAACACATAATCTTAATCTCATTTTGTCTTTTTATTCTCCCCTTTTAAAAGAAAATGATTCTTAGTAAAGTTACAAAAAACAGTACTGGCAGCAATTTCATTGCTATGTTATCAGCAATGAAAATGGAATAGGAATCAGTCACTGATCATTAAATCTTTTTATAATCCACTAAAACATCACAGTTGATTTCTCTAGCCCTATTAAGCTCTTGTATTTAGGTTAAGTTTCGGTTAATAAAATACATTGCTCAATCACAAAACAATTTATAACTAGTACCCTGACACTAGGCTAGATGTTAAAATAATGTTTAGCTTTCATATAAATATCATCATAGATTTTACCTTTAGTTATTTCTTTGCATTGCACTGAATGCACTGGTTGAACTCTGCAAAGTAGTTTGTTTTCAAATGAAAACAGACAAGTTAACTATATTTGTTGAAGAGATAATATAATTTATTTTCTCTTATATTATTGAACTTAAATATGCACTTATAAAGGCTATAGTAACTGCATACACACAACTGAAGTCTACAAGTTGCTAACATCATGCCCCCAAGTTCACTGTTTTTCTAGCTGGAAGTTTCTCCCAGTCCTTCTCTTTCTACTAGTAGGCATCATTTTTTCCCCAAGGACCAGCTGAAAATTCACGCTGGGGAAATCCGCAGCGACCGAGATCATTCCTTTGCCACACGTATACACTGTTTACAAAACAGCTCTCCCTCCCCTTGTCTCACACTACTGCGTGCTGTTTTACAACGTTCTCAGGTTGCTTTGAATGTGTGCCATTTCTTTCCAAATAGGTTTTAAGTTTATTGTCTAAGGTCCATATCTCTTACTTCTCCTTCATTCAGTGGATTACCTATATATCCCACAGCAACTTGACAATGTTTTTTTTGTCTTACATAGAATCCATAACAGGTGAATTGAAGTTTTTTTAAGTGTCCATTTTATTATAAGCCAATTTATGATTTTACCATGTCTCTAGCTAGGACTATCTTCATTCTATTCATTCTCAATCTTAAAAAGAAGACAAGGAAACGTATTACATACACTGTTTTTGAAACTTGACAGTATCATATGTAATACATTAGTAATAAAATAATAGGACCAATATTTATTTTTTAATTCTTGTTCTCCATCACAATGTAAAGATGTCAAAGATTATGAATAAATGTTAATTAGGTGAACGAAGTCAAATAGGTTTAAGTCTAAACCGTTGCTTAATTCGAAACGATGTTTCCATTTCTGTTTGCATTGTATTTGTAGAGTCCTTAAATTTTAGTTTAAAAAATATGGATATTGGAATTTCCCTGGTGATCCAGTGGTTATGACTCCAACTTTCCCAGTTCAGGGGCATGGGTTCAATCCTTGGTTGGGGAACTAAAATCCGGCATGCCACACAGCATGGGCAAGATAAAATCTAAAGAATCTGAAGGAATTTATTTCCAGATTAAAAAAAAATACATCTGGAACTTATGTTATGTACACAAATGCTAGAATCCTACTCTCGTGTTTCTTCTAAATCACTGAGTTTGTACACTTAAGTTATGTTAATGATTTGTTGAAATATAGGTTGTACGAAGTTGATTTAATGTCTTGATAAAATGAACTACCAACAAATAAGATGTGAAATGAATAGTTATCAAGGACTTCATCATAAAAATAGACTTGGACAAACACATATGAGTCAGTCTTTCGGCAGCATAAAGTACGTTTTAAAATGTTCATCCTTAGATGTACAGAAGCTGTACCATTAGGAGAAAGAATATTGAACCCGGAAAAAAGTCTGAATAGAACTGTTTGAATATAATTAGTTCAATATTATCTGGGTTTGGTCTGCATGTTTGATTTGGCCTCATTGTAATCTATTCAAGGTTTGAAGAATTAAGCCCTCAGTATCTTACACAGAGGTAGCATAGAAGAGTTTGAACTCTGCTGCTAGACTTTCTGGTCAAATCCTGGATTTATGATTACTGGCTTGTGAACTTGGGAAATTTCCTTAACCTCTCCGAGATTCAGTTCTGTCATCAGTAAAATGAATTAAAATAATACTTTGAGAGTTAAATGTCTTAACGTTTAAAGTGCTTAAAAGAATGTCTGGGATACAGCAAGTGTTCAACACATATCTTTCATTATTATTATTGCTATTAAGTTTTTATAAAAATATACTTGGCCCTCATTTTTGCAGGGTACCTAATAAGGAAGAATACAGAAAGATGAATTCAATTTTGAATAATTTAAGTATTGTAGGACCTAAACACGTTTTTTACTCAATAACACTTTTCCTTGAAAAAGCGTACTCAGTAGGTTGTGCTTTTTGGCTTATAAAATGCAAATTCACAAACATGCTTCCCCATTTCCCTCCTAAGGAAGCGACACAGTTCATCCTGATGTGATGTAATCTTCACACTGATAATGGCTAAGCTGCTATACACAGGCCAAAAAGGAGAAGGAAAAGTCTTTCTTTTGAATTGGGATATACTGTCCCTTTAGGGCTTTCAGCACTGCTTCTGATTTCAACTTGCCTGCATGGCAACCCTCAGCCCCAAATTTGAGGATTGAGTCTTCCTCATCCCCTCTCTCACACATTATGTTCCTTGACCTTTTGAAGTCTAACAACAAGTAGTAAAATCACAGGGCTTTGTACACTAATGCAGAGAACACGTATGTACATTCTTTTTTATATTCTTTTCTATTAGGGTTGATCCCAGGATATTGAATATATTCCTTGTGCTATACTTACATTAAAAAATTTTAAAAAACAGAGAATACTAATCTTCCTAAACGTAGTAAAATGATCAGGTATTTTCAGTATGAGAAACTTCACTGTTTATTTACAATACACTGGTCATGCTAAAAGTTATAAAATCTTTATAATATAATTATAAAGCTGTATTATATTCAGAACAAAAATATTCCAGAAGTCTATGTTTCTTTGCAACTATCAATACTTGTTAGAGGCTTTCCTAGAGAATATTTGCTTACTTTTACACTTGGGTTTCCTTTGTAACTCAGCTGGTAAAGAATCTACCTGCAATGAGGGAGACCTGGGTCAATCCCTGGGTTGGAAAGATCCCCTGGAGAAGGGAAAGGCTACCCACTCCAGTATTCTGGCCTGGAGAATTTCATGGACTTTATAGTCAGTTCATGGGGCCTCAAAGAATCAGACATGACTGAATGATTTTCACTTTCACTTTGACACTTGGGAATTTTTAACGTAAGAGAAAGTGAAAGTCACTCAGTCGTGTCCGACTCTTTGCGACCCCATGGACTATACAGTCCATGGACTTCTCCAAGCCAGAATACTGGAGTGGGTAGCCTTTCCCTTCTTCAGAGGATCTTCCCAACAGAGGGATTGAACCCACGTCTCCCACATTTCAGGCGGATTCTTTATCAACTGAGCCACCTGAGAAGCCCTAGAATAATGGAGTGGGTAGCCTATCCCTTCTCCAGCAGATCTTCCCGACCCAGGAATGAACCAGGGTCTCCTTCATTGCGGGCAGATTCTTTACCAACTGAGTTACCAGGGAAGCCCTTTAATTGTAAAAAATAATCTAAACATAAGTCTACTAATTTTGGATTCCATGGAATTTATATTATGCCTACTATTTCTGTATCTGTGTAATGAAATTAAAATAACTCTGAAAGAGGACTTCAGTAAAATAAAAACAAATGGCATTTGAGAAAAAAAATCCAAGAAGAGAAAATGCATTTAAGGAAATCTGTAATAGTACAACCAAGCTTCAGTCATTGTGCTCTAGATCCCATTACAGGGAGTAAGACATTTTCTCAGAAGATTTACTTTCCACACTATTAAAATATAGTATGCAAATTGGCCCATTGTAAATGGAGTCTAGTAATGACCATGTGCTTCTGGATTTAATCACACACGACCTGGACAATGTTACACCTGGAACCAGGGGGCATGTGCACCTGCTCTTCTTGTATGCTTACATCTAACTTAACCAATTAATTCATAAGCACCTTGGGAAAATACTATTTCCTCTCTTCAAGCTACCTGAAACTATACAGTGCTCCTTCATTTCTTTTTCATACTTCTCTTTTGGTTACAAGTTCTTTGGGTCTAAGCAACTTTTCATTTTTATGCAGCTTATGAAGCACCAAATAAATTATTAAAACTAATTGAGAAAACTAGCAAAGATCTGTTTTGAGCTTACCAACTTAAGTTCTCATCAAAAGCCAGTTCCAGGTAAAATTAATATTAACCCTCCAGGCCATTGTGAGAAAGCAAGAGAGTGACCAAGAGCTGGAAAAGGTTCTAGGTGGGGATAGATTGAATTCAAGTCACATTATTATATGAGCCTTTCCAGTAAATTGCCTCAGTTTCCTAGAACAAGACCTGTGTCTATAAGACTCCAATAGTTTGTTGTCAGTTCTTTTCTTATCCTAAATGAATATTAAATTTTTCACATAAGTTTGGAAACACATTTTGTATTCTTTGTTATTTAAGAGGGTGAGGTTGCTTCATTATACATGCATGAGGTCCCACCTGGATCTGTCCCTTTGCCCCATACTGCCTGATGTTTCTTGGATAATTCATTTTCTAGAAGTGGTCTTTCTTGTATTTAAATGAAATGTTTATTCGTACGAATAGCAAAAACAAATAGAAATATTTAATTTTAAAGTTTTCAGTGCATATCAAACTACATTATATGATAGTCCCTCACAATAAAATGTAGATAAAGGAGAATACTGATGTCACCTTTCTACTAAAAATGAAGACCTAATAATTCACACATAATAATTAACTCATATAGACACCTTTTATTGAGCTCAAGTTGAGAAGAGGGAAAGAGGTGGGCTAGTGATCGCATGGACGGAGGAACCTGCAGGGCTGCAGTCCATGGGGTCGCTGAGGGTTGGACACAACTGAGCAACTTCACTTTTCACTTTCATACATTGGAGAAGGAAATGGCAACCCACTCCAGTGTTCTTGCCTAGAGAAGCCCAGGGATGGGGGAGCCTGGTGGGTTGCCGTCTATGGGGTCGCACAGAGTCGGAGACGACTGAAGTGACTTAGCATAGCATAGTGCTATTTTAACATGATCTTCCATTTCTAAAAAATGCACTATTTATTCTGAAGGAAATGGGGTTGAGAATTAGTTTGGAAAGAAACAAGGTCCTTCATAATATTTCCCAGTGTTTTATTTACCCACCCTATATGAAATGCATGCCAAAAAAATACTAGATGACTAAATAACAAGAGAATTAAAAAGTGAACGTTAAACATTTCAGGCTTGTGACCATTAAACATATCTGGCTAGCTCTGAGTTTTTTTTAAACATGCAGCCAGGATTTAATTCTTAAGTCTTGAGTTTTGTTGTACTTTCAATTTTAAGTAAATGACAATCATTTAAGTATATGTTATCTTTCCCTAATATTTCAGTTTAAATGATTTTAAAACATTTTACAGATGATTGCTTTTATTTTTAAAATAAGTTGCATAGCTGAAGAGTCCCATAGAGAAATAGCAACAATACCACACAAGGTGGTTAAACAGCTTATGAATTAAACTCCATATAAGCAAATTTCTTTGTAAGTAATTTATATTGTATGGTAAACTTGTATCCAACTAGAACAGCAAATTAAAACATTAATCACATCTGTAAAATTTAAGGCCTTGTGCATACAGAAAAAAAATATTAGGGAAATACATTTTCTTGTATTGCTGAAATAAATATTCCACATATGGAAGCCAGTCTAATCCTTCTCATTATTGTGTGGATGAAGATGAACATTAAGCCCATATAACATTTCTTCCTGAATTAGTCGATAGCTCATTTTAGTAGGTAGCACAAATTTCCAAACCTGAAATGCCCACATTCAGTCAGATTTCCAATCCCCTTTTCCTTCACTGCTCAGGCTTTCCATCACTGTTAGGTAACCACTGTGATTATTCCATATCACATACTGATGAGATGGCAAAACAGTTACAAGCTTTCTTCCCTGCATTAAGCACGTTGTAAGCCATGGAAAACGAACTTGCCCTGAAATTATCCAGCATTCCAATACTCTGTAGCTGCACCAGTGCAGGCAGCCTGCCAAAAGGCATCCAAGCCACCAGCCCCTATTCTCAAGCACATTTTAATCCAGCTGTTCCTCACAAAACATCCGGCATGCTTTGATTTACTATTCTACTTAATTAGTATGTAGAGTATGAGGGACCCTCTTATGCATGAGATTAGCATCCTGAATAATATTTTAAACTTTATAGAATGTGGTGGTGGTTTTGTTTGTGTGCTTTTTGCTCTTATAAGCAGATAGTGAAATGTGTATGCTGCATTTCTGGCCAATTGATTGGGTTAATCTCTCAGTCCAACTGTTTGCCCGCCCAGGTCCTCTGTCCATCGAATTCTCCAGACCAGAATACTGGAGTAGGTTGCCATTTCCTTCTCTGGGGGATCTTCTTAACCCAGGGATCAAACCCCGGTCCCCTGCTTTGCAGATATATCCTTTTAGAGTCTCAGCCACCAGGGAAGCCCTATGACCAATTAGCCAATTGAAGCTATTGAATATAAAGGGCAACAATATGCAAAGAAAGCAATTTCGATCAGCATTCTATGTGCAATTAAGGCAGAGTCGACTTCAAGTTCTCAATACTGAATCTAAATACCACTAAGGGTACTTTGTTGAGCCTAAGTTCAGGAAAGAAAAAAACATAATATTTTTTTTTAAATCCTGGGCTGCAAATCAGAATTTTAGGGATTTGAATGGATTCCAAGGACTTTTTACAGCAAATACTTGTGCTATTGCAAGACCTTTCCTCTGAAGATACAGCTTTATTGATAGACTAGTCCATAAAAGTTCAAGCAGATTTTCCACCTGCTCAAACATCAGAACAGAGGAGGGTTTCCTAATTTATAAAAGAAATTTCAAAACCAAGATTTAATTATGCAGATGATAATTGTAAGGATAATTTCCCAAATCCCTCCCATCCCTTTCAGATGGAAAAATGAGGATAAATACAGTAAAATATTGAAAAATGTAGTAATACTGGGTGCTTTGGGCTCTATGATAAATTAACCCCATTATTTCACAAAATTAAGTTAGAACTTTTGTTTGTTATTCTGTACCTAGTTATTGATAAGAGATATTATTTCCTTAAAAGATCCAGTATAATTGCTCCCCCAGAGGAGATAATACATTAAGTAGAATCTATACTTCAGCAATACATATTATATAATTGTGACTGAAGTTATGACATAAATCAATTGAATTTAAGGTTTTGTTGAATCCACAGAAAACATTAGATTTTTAAGTGGGTTCCTAATCCATATGCTTACTCTAATTCCACATCTGTTTTTTTGTTTTTGTCTTTAACTTAAACCATACCAAGAGCTCTAAGGAAAAACAGGAAAGGAGGGAGGGAGGAAGAATGGAAGAAAAGAAGGAAGACATTTTTTCAAAAGAAATGTTCCCAATAAGAGATACTATGTTTTATAACTCTAATATATTTGGGGTTTAAACTATTATAGACTTGATTTTTGTAATATAAGATTTAAACTCTGTACAGAATATAGCTAATTTACATTGTATAATAACATGTCATTAAACTAATTTATTTTTCATAAACATCTTTCATGACCAAGCTAGGAATGTGGTCTCTTAAACAGCAACTATGCTGAGGCCATTTTCAGCAGAAAATACACACTTGAAGCAACTTAGCATGCATGCACACACTGCAGCTTATATTTTAGCACTTTTTATACATTTATTGAGATTCACATGGAATATTTTTCTTCCAAATGTCCATTTCAACTTTTTAATGATCAATTTCGATCTACTCTTTGAATAATTATGTAAAAAGTTGCACTGAGTTGTCTAAATGTGACACCAAAACACTTAGTTTTGTAGAAAAATATTCAGCCAGATCTGGAGTTGATTTTACTTAGGATCAAACACCTTTCAGATTCTTTTTTTCTAGGAAGTGATTGTTTCAAACTCAGGCATTATCTGTATGTCTATTCTAAAACCTACTCCTGTAGTTTCCGCTGCGGCTGCTGCTAAGTCGCTTCAGTCGTGTCCGACTCTGTGCGACCCCATAGACGGCAGCCCACCAGGCTCCTCCGTCCCTGGGATTCTCCAGGCAAGAACACTGGAGTGGGTTGCCATTTCCTTCTCCAATGCATGAAAGTGAAAAGTGAAAAGTGAAAGTGAAGTCGCTCAGTCGTGTCCGACTCTTAGCAACCCCATGGACTATAGCCCACCATGCTCCTCCGTCCATGGGATTTTCTATGCAAGAGTACTGGAGTGGGTGCCATTGCCTTCTCCACCTGTAATTCCTGGAATTTCTAATTAATTACTGTTACTACATAGGTTTTCTAATATATATTGTGTAATTTAAGACGTTTGCTTCTTAAGCAATAACCATTACGAGTGACTCTGTTCCATAAATGAAGGGATATAGGTGGAGATGAAAAATAAAGAAGAAGGACAAGAGAAGGAGGAGGAGAAGGAAGGAAGAGTTTAGGAACTGGAGAAATTCACTTCAAACTAGGGCAGTGGCTGCTGAAGTAGGATGCACAGAATAGTAGCTCTGTAAGATGCTTAATGAGAACAAAACATAGGTTCTGAGGTCAAACTCTCTGGATAACACTGCACATTATAATCTGTCTTGAAGTTTCACATGGATTAATATTCCAATACACATTAAAGGCTCAGCCAGCTTCCCCAGGAGAGATATGAGTTTAATTTTGTTAACTACCACAATAGGTATGGAGATGCACCACCTAGATCCCCTTATATGGAAATACGTGCTCCCTGCTGCAGGAAGCATGTCCAGCAGACAGCCCCAGCCTTCAGCTGTGGGGCGGCTCCCCTCTGTCGTTTGGAACAGGAGTCCTGCCATGCTAACTTGATGCACAGCTTTCTGACAAGCAATCCTTGCTGGTCAGCAAACCTCCAGGTGAGCTGTTGCTTTATCCCAGCATGCCTCCCAGCATCCCATCCACTCTTACTTCCTCCTTTCTGTGCGCTAGTGGTGATCTCCCAAATTCTGTCTTAGAGTCTGAATCTGCTGAAACTGAAACAACTACGCACCACCTGAGAACTTATTCTAGCCATACGATGCATTCCTCAGCACCTGTTTTGGGTGCCAGCACAACAAACTAACAGGTTGTACTAAATCTAATCTGAAAAAAAAAACTGACTCTCTACCTCTGCATCTCTGAGTCCTCCAGTAGAGAAATCAATGAACTTTTCTCTGCTTTACCTCTTAAGATTTATTTTACTGCAAATATCATCTAATGTTTTTTCTCTTGAATTAAATTAGAAACATAATTTTGTGGCAGAAGCCCTTCATGTTTCAGTTTTAAATATTCTTTAAATATTCATTCTAAAATGCATAACACCCAAATATTCACTTTTTGCACAGAAAAATTAATGTCATCAAATGTGGAACATTTGAACTAAAATTGAAACATTTTAACAAATGTAAAAAGAGTTCAAAAGATAAATATCTATTAAAACAAATTAAAATTATTTCATTATGCTGTTTTGTATGTGAATTTTAATAAAGAAAAGAAATTATTCATATTTTCTTGTTCTGAAATTTAGATAGGCTATGTTATGACAAGATGAAGACAATACACTAAGTCTATATTTAGTGAAAGAAATAGTTACCCATTCCAGTGTTCTTGCCTGGAAAATTCCATGGACAGAGGAGCATAGCAGGCTACAGTCCATGGGGTCTCAGTCAGATGCGACTAAGCAAGTAACACTTTCATATATCTGGGGTATATTTTTTCATATATCTGGGGTTGCACAGAGTCAGACACGACTGAAGCGACTTAGCAGCAGCAGCAGCAGTGTTATTTAGGATATTGTTACATTTAAGTTTGCAATGAGGCTAATTTTAATGATCATTAGTTTATTGATATGGTTTCAATTTTTCAGTTATGAGGTTTATTTGGGGTTAGGTATGAGATTTTTTTTTTCAAATGTCTAGTGAATAATTTTACTAATTTATTTTGACAAATACAATGAGCACTGTTACCATTGCTAGGTAATAATAGATATGCTATATCTCCAAGCCACATACACATTTATTAAGCATGGGCATATTATGCAGAACATATATTTAGAGCTTGCAGGCAAAAGTAAACAAAGAAATGAAAAAAAAAAAAAAAAGAAAAGAAAAGAACCAGAATTACTACATAACAACAGCAAAACAAACAAAACCCATTAGCTTCAAATATGGTACCAGAGAAGAGAAGGTAGTTATGGTAACAATTGCCTTTTCTCCAATGTTAGTAGAACTTCAATTTCCTTTAATTTTTGGAAAAAGGGTGGAGTCTCAAAACTTCTAACACATTTTGGCAGGAGAGTAAAAAGGAATGCTAAATGGATTTCCTCAAGCTTACATCACACAGTCTCTACGGCTAGGTGTACAAGTAATACGTAGCAAGTAAGCTAATGAAGAAATTAAATCACTTTCCTTTTTTATTTTTTTTGTCTCTTCCTTAAAGAGGTTGCGTTTTGTGCTGACAGTGCATAGCTGATAAAACAGCAATTTTTGAAAAGCTTGCTCATTTAGCTACTCTCAGAACCCCTGCTGACATCACTGACATTTTCTCCAAATATGCAAATATTGTAAGTCACTTTCGAAGATGCATGCATATATTTCCAAAAATGTTATTATTTTATGATCAACTAGGCATAAATGCAGAGGCAGACTAGTTTGCTGGCTTTGTAATGCCACACTCATGAAATGACTTTTTTTTTTAAATGAGGTTTCATAGGAAACTGTCACAGCCTTGGAGATCTTTAAAGGTGAGTTATACCTTTTATATAGAGTGGGGGTTATTTTAAAGCCTTCCCATTCTATAAGCATAAAAATAGGAGTAAAAGCCCGTAAGCTCAGCAAACTTAAAACTGGGTGACAATGGCAATATTATCGTTAAACTCAGCACACAACTTTTGAAATACAGTGCACACGCAGTGGGCACGAATACTATCTTATTTAAATGTCTGTATTAAGCACAACCACTCTCTGCTAAAAATGGGGAAAAAACAAACAAGTCATATTCATCAAAGTAATTGTGTAGGTACTTTCAGTACCAAAATGCCTAGAATGAAGGATTGAACTGCTAACGGCAGCAGTGACAGCCATGAATCATGGTAGGCTACTCCGGGGCCTTTACCACCATAAAACAAAAGATGTAGATGAAAAATGCTGCAATTAAGTGATTTGATTTCTGCCCCCTTTTTCCTACTGCATTCGTGCATGGCTGCACAGCAAAGATTGATGGGAAAAATTACTCTACGTGATCTCTGACAGAGCCTTGGAACAATTCTATAAGGGAGAAACATACAAATCAAACCAGCTTTCTTGTATTCAAACAAAATAATACATATAAAGCAAATACTTTAGCCTATATCCAAAGCACCAAAATTTGCATGCACACATAAATTGTTGAGAAATGCTCTGCTATCAAAACCAAACTCATGGATTTTCCAGCTTGTTGGGTTATACTGATATTTGTTTAAATAAATGTTCAATCAGTACTGCTGAGTGGCATCCTCAATATGTCTGTGCACCAAGAACAAATTACAGACACAAATTTGTGGAGGTAAAACATTCTTATCTTTTATATCAATAAATTATTAATGAAAATACACACAAAATAAAATAATAGAAAACTTCACTGACTGTTCAACTCCTCTGTCATTATAGTCATTTAGAGGGACATTTTTAATGGGTATTCACAACTCATTTGGGGTTCTACATACAAAAGAATCATACTCGAATGCTAAGAAATAGTTTATTATGGTTGGTATGCACAATTAAAGATGCTAAATTTGCAACATCCACAGAATAAAATAAACAATACTGCTAATATGAAGAAAGGTGTTTATTATCAGAAGTTAAAGTGAAATTACATAGGTCTCATTTCCTGAAGAGAGATCACTCAACCCCAGTCTGTTAAGAAATGTACAGGTAAATTAATTTGAATTTATACGATGGAACTGTCCCCTCTATCAAAGGGGGAAACGTATATACTTGACTTTGTTATGTGTACCAAGACTCTATATAATGACTGCTAGTATAGTGATGTTGAATTGAGTAAATTCTTGCATGTTATCTGTAAACCTTTACGTAGCTGTCTTTCAAGTACTGGGGATCTTTAAATAATGAGTTAGATGCTGATTGTGTAAACTAGTAAACATTTTCAATGCTACTATTGATTTCTGCCTTGTCAGGATTTTTTAAAAATATGTTGTACTGAAACTAGTATTTTACTATGGCTTATCAGAGAGTTGCTAAAAAATAGGTAGCCGCTGCTCGTGTGCTTCATTGCTGTGGTTCTTTCATTGTCTATCAAGATAGGAAAATTCAGCGTCCCAGGACCAGGGCTCATTAGTGGATTCTCTGATTTTAATAATGAGAAAATCTGTGAAATACTGCTGCTGCTACTGCTAAGTCGCCTCAGTCGTGTTCGACTCTGTGCGACCCCATAGAGGGCAGCCCACTAGGCTCCTCTGGCCCTGGGATTCTCCAGGCAAGAATACTGGAGTGGGTTGCCATTTCCTTCTCCAATGCATGAAAGTGAAAAGTGAAAGTGAAGTCGTTCAGTCGTGCCGGACTCTTAGCGACCCCATGGACTGGAGCCTACCAGGCTCCTCCATCCATGGGGTTTTCCAGGCAAGAGTACTGGAGTGGGGTGCCATTGCCTTCTCCTGAAATACTAGCATAGTTTGATAAAATATCAGACTTGGAAATATCACAGGAGACCTGGGTTCACCACTAATTAATATTAGGTAGAACTATATGAAATCACTAGTTTTGTAGGTCAGAAACAGTTGACTATCACGATTACAGGCTGTTCAACCTATATTACTTTGGTATAGGGTAAGCAATCAGCTTCGACTTCCTCATATGTAAGCAAGCAAAGTGATCACTTCTTATTCTTACAAGTAAGCACTTTTTATACTTTATTCAAATTTTATGTTTTTATTCAGCTGATTGATAAATAAATCTTATACTTTACCAAAGATTACTAAACTCCAACAACTATGAATTCACCAAGTATCTTAAGATGTAATTAAGATAAACAGTATCTTTATTACTTATTTTGTAAGTAACCAAGGTAAATCTAACTCTATAATAAGTTATTCAGTGGAATTTACTCAAGAATTAATTTAGTCCTTCCATTTATAAATGGGGTTTTAGTTTTCTTATTGAGACACTTGAAAGACTCTTCATTTTATTTTTGGTAGACCATACCTCTCTTGTATAAAAATAAGAAATATAAGTAGGAAAAATCATGCCTGAAGACCAAATAGAAATTTAAATATATTAATAATAAATGTGTTATAACTGAGCTCAAAGTTTGGCTCTGAGCTTCCTGGAAGACTGAGTAAAGAGGGAAATAACATTAATGCCTTTTTAAATCTTTTACCTTTCATGTTTAGATTCTTAAGATCAGGAGACATAACCTCTAATTCATTTGGATATTCTAAAGTAGTCCCTCTTCCTTTTTCTCCTAATCCTTCGATTCACCATTTTTCTTCAACAATCAGACTTTTGCAAAACAATAAAATAGATCTATTTTCTATAGAGAATTCTTGTTATTATGTTACTTAATAGTTTACACTTTGGGACATGGTGGTATGTGAAAACACTTGCAATATAACCATGTATTGAAGATAGGGTCAATATAACCTTTAAACATTTGGCTTCCTGATAGAAATACAATTAAGTTATTTTGTAGAAATAAGAAAATCATAGTGCTATTCTAAGAATTTTAGACTGTTTCCATTATGTAAATGATGGACTACTACTAATGCTACAAAAACATAACATATGAAACTAACAATTTTATAATATTTTTTATGTTTTTCAATAAGGTATAATTGACACACAATAAACATACAATATGTTTAAAGTGTATAATTTAGTAAGATTTGGCATAAGCACACAGGCGTGAAACTATAGCCATGATCAAAATAATGAACACATCCATCACACCCAAGTCTCCTCAAGCTCTTTGCAACCTCTCCCTCCTGCCTCCCTGTTCCTCTTACTGATGTGCTTTTCTGTGTTTGCAGTTCTATAAATTTTATATGAATGGATTCATGTAGTATGTCTTGCTTTTTGTCTGGCTTCTTTCATTCAGTATAATTATTTTGACACTCATCCATTCTATTATCCTTATTAACAGTTCACTTTGTCAATCTGAGTAATGTTCCATTCTATGGATTCACCACTTTTAAAAATATCTGTCTACCTATTTATAGGCATTTGGGTGGTTTCTAAGCTTGGCGGCCCACAGCCCATAGGGAGGCAAACAGTCGGACACAACTGAAGTGACTTAGCACACATGCACGCATGGTGGTTTCTAGTTTGGGCTATTACAAATAAAACTTCCGTGAACATTCATGTTTTCTCTTGATACTGTTAAGAGAATGAAAAGTCAAAGAGTTAGAGAAAGCATTTGTTAGTATATATCTTATAATGAGCATGTATTTGGAATATACACAGAAATCTCAAAACAAGAAATCAAACAACCTATTAAAAATGGGTAAAAGATTTGTATAGGCATTCAACCAAGGAAGTTATACAGATGGCAAATAAGCACACACAAATGTGCTAAAAATCATTAGTCATTAGAAAAATGGAAACTTAAATCACATTAAGATGCTACCTGTTGGAATACCTAAAATAAACAAGGAACTGCCACACCAAGTGTTGACAAAGATGTGGGATTATAAATGTTCATACAATGCTGGTAGGAATGTTAAATGTCAAATATTACAGCCTCCTTGGCAAACAACCTAGCAGTTTCTGCAAAAGTTAAATATATACTTCTCATATGATTTGGAAATTAACAGTGAAAACTGACTTTACTTAAAAAAAATGTCATTAGCAAACTTGAGGCTGAGAGAACAATGTTCCTGGGTTGGCATATTTTCTGTTAATGTTTACCTCCCTACCCTTTTAACAATTCAGGCTTTTCATACCATCCATATGCCATTGACTAACAACTTCCTGGCTTCTCCATTATACTCCAAAGTTGTGTATCCAATGTTTACCTGACAAGCCCCTCAAAACTAGTTTTTGTCTCGGTTTCTCCATCTCAGGAAATAGTACTACTAACTGCCTAGTTGCTGGACCCAAAATTCTAGGAATCATACTTGATGCCATTTCCTCCCTCGCCACTGCCCTCGCTCTTCTTCCACCCAAGCTATCAAGAAGATCTGTTGTCTTTACCTCCAAACTGTGAGCAAAATCTGTCTAGCCCCCTCCATTTCCATTTAATACTTCTTTAATGCAAATTTCCATTACCTCTCATTATATTGCCAGAATAAATTTCTCAGAGCTATCTTTATATTCATTCAAAATCCTAATCTCTACAGTCCATCCTTCCTACAACAGTCAGAAAACTCAAAAACATGGTTTTTCCAGTAGTCATGTATGGATGCCGAGCACCAAAGAATTGATGTTTTGAACTGTGGTATGGAGAAGACTCTTGAGAGACATGGACTGCAAGGAGATCCAACCAGTCAATCCTAAAGGAAATCAGTCCTGAATATTCATTGGAAGGACTGATGTTGAAGCTGAAACTCCAATACTTTGGCCACCTGATGCGAAGAGCTGGCACACAATGAAAAAGACCCTGATGCTGGGAAAGATTGAAGGCAGGAGGAGAAGGGGGTGACAGAGGATGAGATGGTTGGATGGCATCACCGACTTGATGGACATGAGTTTGAGCAAGCTCTGGAACTTGGTGAAGACAGGGAAGCCTGGTGTGCTGTTGTCCATGGGGTCACAAAGAATCAGACACGACTGAGTGGCTGAACTGAACTGAAGATATAAAACTCCTTGCCATAACCTAGGTCATCAAATTTTTGGTTGTTTCATGCCCAACTCAACTTTCGCTCCTCCTTCCACACTGGCTTTCCTTCTGCACTTTGAACACTAAGCTCATTCTCACACTTTTACTCTCACGCATTTACACCAGTCCTAGTGCCCCCAGGTCTTTTTTACACCTCATTCCCTTTGTCTATTCTCAGTCATCAGCTCAAATAGCTTCTCTCTAGTGAAGTTTCCCCAACTACTATAATAAATCAAAATTAGCATTCCTCCATTCTCCTTTTTACCATTGCCTCATTCAATCACCATGCTATGTGAAGAGTTGACTCATTGGAAAAACTCTGATGCTGGGAGGGATTGGGGGCAGGAGGAGAAGGGGATGACAGAGGGTGAGATGGCTGGATGGCATCACTGACTCGATGGACATGAGTGTGAGTGAACTCCCGGAGTTGGTGATGGACAAGGAGGCCTGGCATGCTGTGATTCATTGGGTTGCAAAGAGTTGGACACGACTGAGCGACTGAACTGAACTGAACTGAACTGATGAACTGAGTCATCAGTTCAGTTCAGTCACTCAGTCATGTCCTACTCTTTTCAACCCCATATACTGCAGCATGCCAGGCCTCCCTGTCCATCACCAACTTCTGGAGCTTACTTAAACTCACGTTCATCAAATCGGTGATGCTATCCTACCTCATCCTCTGTTGTCGCCTTCTCCTCCTGCTCTCAATCTTTCCCAGCATCAGGGTCTTTTCAAATGAGTCAGTTCTTTGCATCATGTGGCCAAAGTATTGTAATTTCAGCATCAACATCAGTCCTTCCAATGAATATTCAGGAATGATTTCCACTAGGATTGACTAGTAGGATCTCCTTGCAGTCCAAGGGACTCTCAAGAGTCTTCTCCAACACCACAGTTCAAAAGCATCAATTCTTATGCACTCATCTTTCTTTACAGTCCAACTCTCACATCCATACATGACTACTGGAAAAATCATAGCTTTGACTAGACAGACCTTTGTTGGTAAAGTAATGTCTCTGCTTTTCAATATGCTTTCTAGGTTGATCTTAGTTTTCCTTCCAATTAGCACACATTTTTATATTCATGGCTGCATTCACCATCTGCAGTGACTTTGGAGCCCCCCAAAATAAAAGTCTCTCACTGTTTCCATTGCTTCCCCATCTTTGCCATGAAGGGATGGTACCAGATGCCATGATCTTATTTTTCTGAATGTTGAGTTTTAAGCCAATTTTTTGACTCTCCTTTTTCACTTTCATCAAGATGCTTTTTAGTTCTTCACTTTCTGCTATAAAGGTAGTGTCATCTGCATATCTGAGGTTATGATATTTCTCCCAGCAATCTTGATTCCAGCTTGTGCTTCATCCAGCCAGGCATTTCAGGTGATGTACTCTGCATATAAGTTAAATAATCAGGGTGACAATATACAGCCTTGACAAACACCTTCCCGATTTGGAACCAGTCTGTTGTTCCATGTCCAGTTCTAACTGTTGCTTCCTAATCTGCATAAGATTTCTCAGGAGGCAGGTCAGGTGGTATGGTATTCCCATCTCTTAAAGAATTTTCAACAGTTCTTCCTGATAGCAGAACAAAGGATTGAGGAAATAACAAAGGATTTGGTATTAGCTGCATACTGGCCCCTCCCTGCCCAGAGGCAGAGAGCTGGAAGGCAAGGGGCTGCTGCAATCTCAGCCCCAAAGAAGGCATCTTCCACCAAACTTTGAGAAGGCTCCTAGCTGCTACCAGGTCTTCCTAAGGTCCTGGATGGTTGACATCCGCCAGGAGGGTCGCAGCCTGAGATCAGCTCTCCAGAGGAGACATATGGGACACCTGAGACGGTGCTCTCACAGCACACTCAGGAAACTGAGCAGCCGGGACCAGGCTGGTGATTAAGACACATGGCCCACATGGGAGAGCATGCTCACAAAGCTCCTGGTTGCCTGAGCTGCTCAGACCTGGGAAAGGCACAAAATGCAAGCCCAACCCACAGAGACTGAGCCAGAACTGTGTCTGAGTGTCTCCTGGAGGTACAGATCAGCAGTGGCCTGCTGCAGGGCGCAGCAGACCTCGGTAGGGCATAAGCCCTGTTGGAGGAGCTCACCATTAACCCCACCATAGAACCACCGAAACTTACACACGACTGGAGAAACAGACTCTTGGAGGGCACAAACAAAACCTTGTGTGCACCAGGACCCAGGAGAAAGGAGCAGTGACCCCACAAGAAACTAACCCAGACAATCCCATGAGTGTCCTGGAGTCTCCAGCAGAGGCCTGGGTCAGCAATGGCTTCCTTCAGGGTTGGAGGCACTGAGTGCAGCAGTGCATGCATGGGACCTTTTGAAGGTGGTCTCCTCTCCATTATCTTCATTACCTCCACTATAGTTTGGCCTCAGGTCAAGCAACAGGGAGGGAACATAGCCCTGCCCATCAACAGAAAATTGGATTAAGATTTACTGAACATGGCCCATCAGGAAGCTTCCATAAGCCTTTTATCCTTATCTATCAGAAGGCAAAGAGAATGAAAACCACAAAACCATTCAGGTATGACCCATGCTATCATATCAAATATGTTCTTGTATATTATCTGTCTTGCTTCCTCTGGGACATTGTCAATATTATAAAAATATTGAAATCTTGCCAATATTGTTTATTGTACATCCCTAGGACCCAGAGCAGGGCTTAGCAAGTAGGGGGATGCTCAATTAATATTTAATGAAGAGTTCTTTTGTGAAAAATATATTTACATGAAAGTTGAAAGTAATTTTACCCTCCAAATATCACTATGTTTTTAGTTTTGCATATTTATTTGCCTTATAAGAAAACTTTCAAAATCAGAGGTTAAAAAGAATTAAAAAAACAATAAATTTGAATGCAAAATTTTGTTACAGAATAATAGATCTTATAATACTTTCATTTTAAGTAACCAGAAGGTTAGGAAACTGTTGCTTGATATAGCAGTCATTCTGGGGAAGAACACTAAAGCATAAAGCAGGCACTCATACTACAGTCTTCTAACTCCCTGAATCAAGTTTATGGCAGCCACATGTAGCACCAGCAGATGCTGGGATTTTTAGTACCTAGAAACTCTTGACTTTGTACCAGATGCCCACTAACTGGAGGGTAGCGGGTAGAGGAAGCATAGAAGTTATACTACTTCCCTATTATTCACAAGGGTTTAAATGACAGCTATTTGGCCAGCTTCTATGGTCCCAGGAACAAATATTTCCTTTGATTATTCCTAGGAGCTTTGAATGTCATAGGACCTGATCAAAAAGAGAGAAAAGACAGAACCCTATGAAAAATTACTTTTCATTTCCATGGGTGATATAATTCTTAGTGGTGACACTATCCTTAAAAGTCAATCCTTTCCTTCCAAAATGGTGTTTAATGCAGTATTCAGAAGAAAAGAAAATGACCCTTTTATGTACAAGATATGAAAAATAGAACCATCAAAGTCAATGAACCTAAGTGACTTGTTGGTTGTGGAAGTGAAAAAGCATCCTTAATGTATAGCTAGTCACAGAGCACACAGCTTGAGTGAAGACATAGGAAACATAAAGCAGGGACGTGCAGTGACCACAGGAAAAGTAAGACAGTCCAGGAGAGGGACCTCAGGGAGAGGAAGTGGTGAGAGAATAATGGGGGACAGTCCACTTAGCGCGCCATTTCCAGAGACAAATTGTGCAGGGAAAAGTGGAAGAAGGTGAAAGGGCTAGCAGTGAAATCTGCAAAGACCTTGAATTGTTAAAAAATGGAACATTGAAAAAAGGCAATCTATAAATATTCCCCTATCTCATGTGGGAAAATGGGCCAGAGGAGGCCCATTGAGATAACCAAGCATAATTCATGCGATGAAGTTTAAAAGGTGGAATTAGCATTTGCACCATACTCAAAGTTACGTTTGTCTTAATTGATTCATAAATATGGCCATTAGTTTATATACATGGTGTAAAATGTGCTTATTACATACATTTATTTTAAATTTAAGCTTAAATTTATAAACTTTATCAGATAATTAGCTGTTTGCAATATAGTAGAGCTTTGAATAACAATCAAATGTCATGAAGAAAGGGCAGGCTATTCTTCATTTGATCTACTATAACCCAACTTCCTTGACAGAGTAGATAGAGAAAAAAACTGGAATATTGAAAAGGCATGAGTATAAATGAACACAATGAAAAATACCAATTACAAATGAAGGAGAAAATGTTTCTTTTCTTTAATCTAGGACCAATAGGAAATATCTTATAGGAAGTATCAACAGGAATAACTCAAAGTGGGTAGGTTTTTCTTAGGAGCAGAAAGTAACCTAGACTCTCTGAAATACTAAGAATATTTCTTTTCTCCTGGGTTTCTATTTCTCTAATTACATTGATCTATTCATCTGTTAATCATCTATCTATTTTTTAAAAAGACTAATTTTTTTGGAAATCCATAGTGCATGCTCAGTCATGCCTAACTTTTTGCGATCCCATGGACTGTAGCTCACCAGAATTGGAGAACGTGAATACTGATTTGGGAAACATTAGTCAAACAAGAGCAAAATTTATCTTAATTTTAATGCTTGTCTACTAAAAGCTCCAAATTGCTTCAATTCATTTTCTTTTTTATATAGTAAACTCACACCAACTCACAGTCAGAGAAGTAAAATCATGTTCAATATTCACTCAACAAACATTTATTGAAAATTCTCTTTAAGTGGATATGCTTGGCCCTGTGTTCAGGACCATCATTCCCTTGAAGATCAAGAAAAGAATTTTGAATCACGTTCTATATCCTGTGACCTGAAATGTAGCATTTATATACCCAGTGTTGGTATGATGCCCCCAAAACAAAATTATAGTTTTGATTTAAGATTATCCCTCAAAACTGTTCAGGCTTTACTTGTTTAATGCATTCTGGTATCTTAAATTTAAGGTCTTTACTAACTTCAAATAGATTTAATGAAAACATATTATTCAATTAGTTTCTTTCAGTATATTTGATCCATGATATTCAGAATACCAATTAGTGATTTTTTAAAATGTAGTGGCTCAGGGATTTAATAACATGAAACTTCCTTTACAGAAAAATAAAACTATCGCTATACTCACTATAATTTGATAGGACATATAATGTAATTACTATTTTTAAGTTCACATGTCTTAAAATCTGATGTAAATGGTTTCATGGAAGTAAAACTTCAGCTTATAAAACTCATTATTTTAAAATTTACTATACTATACATCAGGAGCTAACCTGAAGATCAGCCAAAATCCACAGTTTTTCCTGTCACAAGTCTAAATATATAATAAAATGTATGTCATTTTATCTCAAACACTTTATATTTAGTGGTTTTAAGTTATATACTAATCAGTCTTCTATAAGTAAATTCATCTGTTAAAATTTGATATCTTAAAACTAAATATATTCAAATTAAGGGAGTATATAATACTGAGAGGATCAATCTTTTAATATTTTTAGAGTAGGGATAAATATAAATGAAATTTAAGAGCTTAATTTTTACAACTTCTCAAATATCATGCTCATAATATACTGAAGTTAAAATTTTTCCTTTATTTAAAGAAATTGGTCATATTTTTTAATCATCAGTTCTATAGGTACATTTAACTATAACCTTGGCATCACCAATGCATCAGTGACTCAATCACCGATGCCAGTGATGCCAGTGACATATCACCAACGTGATGGACATGAGTTTGAGTAGGCTCCAGGAATTGGTGTTGGACAGGGAAGCCTGTGTGCTGCAGTCCGTGTGGTCAAAAAGAGTCAGACGTGACTAAGTGACTGAACTGAACTGAAACACAACATATTTACCACATGGAAAAACTCAAAAGCTTACAATTATTTTTAGCAGAAATAATTTACTTTCTTGAAACTATTTTTTTTTCTCTTTCCTTCTTTAATAAATTAAACACAAAAACTCTGAATACTAGTCTACAAAATAATGGAACTTTCAAAATAATAATCTTTTTCTTTAAACTGTATAGGTACAATGACTAAATTAATTGATTCTAGGATAATACCAGAGTCGGACATGACTAAAGCAACTTAGCAGCAGCAGGATAATACATCTAAATCATAAAATATAGATACACAATTTGCACAACTGAAGAAACGAGTGATAGATTAGCATTATTGATAATTATCCATACCTTGGACAAGAAATATTAACAACATTAATAGCAATGAATTTTATTTGCCTAAGTCCCAGGCCTCATCCCAGGACCTTTGCATGTATCATTATTAATAGTCACAACAGGCCTTTTTCATTTTCACAGTTGGTACAACTGTGCTCCAGTACTCTTGCCTGGAAAATCCCATGGCCAGAGAAGCCTGGTAGGCTACAGTCCATGGGGGTCTCAAAGAGTTGGACATAACTGAGAGGCTTCACTTTCACTTTCACAACTGTGCTTCAGTCCAGACAAGCATTTGCCTGAGGCCAAAGAAGTAGAAGAGCTGGAAAGGGAAAGTGAAAGAGAAATTGCTCAGTCATGTCCGACTCTTTGCGACCCCATGGACTGTAGCCTACCAGGCTCCTCCCTCCATGGGATTCTCCAGGCAAGAGTACTGGAGTGGGTTGCCATTTCCTTCTCCAGGGGATCTTCCCAACCCAGGGACTGAACCCAGGTTTCCCACATTCCAGGCAGACACTTTAACATCTGAGCCACCAGGGAAGCCATAACAGAGTAAATGAAAATATCTCAGGTCTTCAAACATTTCAAAGGGAGGAAAGGAAGCCAGGTTGAAAGAAGAAGGGGGAAGAGGCGGGAGAGGGAGTGGGGGCCAAAAGAACAGCTGGAATTCAGCCTCAAATCTCTATAACTTCTGTCTTGGAGCTTTGACTTTATTCATCTATGATAAATTACATTCAAATGTGCTTCCTAATTTCTTCAAAATTCACTATCAATTAAAATGTTTTCAGGAAGGACATCTGACAACAGACCAGCCACATGCTTCATTAAAGTATTGAGACATTTGGGGAATATCTTGCTAATATTAACAATGCCTAAAGTTTGAATTTTAAAATTTCACTGTTTGTAGTATAATCATGATAGTTGAGACAGAAGTGATTTTAATTTCATTTTCAAACATTTGTTTTAGACCGCTTTTGAAAAACAAGGGGACGCTGCACTGGATAACAATTGTGTAAGACCCACTCCAAAAAAAGTTACACTTACACTTAATAACACAAACACACACAATTACTGAATGCTTTCTGTGCGGGGGCTAAGTGCTTCAAATGCATTATTTAACTTTTACAACAACCTGTGAGAAATACTGTTACCATGATCTTACAGGTAAATAAAGTGAAGCACATAAGCCTTAATTGGTTTATACACAGCCAAGTAGTTAATGAGTAGAAAGGCTAAGCTTTGGTTTCAGATCTGCCCATCTCTGCAGTCCAGCAATCATCATTACGCTATCCTATTCTACATACCGTGGCCTTTAATAGTGGATGTCATTCAACTTTCCACACAAGGTCTAGGGTATGGGCCTGTGATCACATAGAGCTGTGGGCTGAACCTATAGGAAGAAAGGCAGTAACTGCTGCTGTGTCATTGCTTCCGGCCACATTTAAACTCAGTTAAAATTTGTTTCTTCACTTCGAAAGTGAATTGTGTATAGTGTGTAATCTATAAGGCCCACTAAAACAATAACAGTGCTGTGCTGTGCAGTGTTTCCTTTAGTACTGTGTACCAGGTATAAAGTAGGGGCTCAATAAATTCTGAATCAATTGAACTAAACTCTGCTGCTCAAGACTCATCCTCATGTGCTTAGTGGCTAAGTCATGTCCGACTCTTTGTGACCCCATGGACCGTAGCCCGCCGGGCTTCTTTGTCCAGGGGATTCTCCAGGCAAGAATACTGGAGTGGGTTGCCCCAGGGGATCTTCCCAATCCAGGGATCAAGCTCCCATATCCTGTGTCTTCAGCATTGGCAGGCAGATTCTTTACCACTGAGCCACCTGGGAAGCCCAGAAAGAGTATTAAGATCCTATTAAAACATTCAATTTACATCACTGAACATTGTAGCTAAACATATAACTGAAGTTTTGTTATTATTTTGCTCTTACTTCTGTCCCTTCCCATAGGCATTGTAGAGGTTTTAAGAATGATCAGCTTGGAGACACAGAGATGAATCCTAACCCTCATACTGCTCTGCCAAGACATGTATGACCTGGGAAAGTCACCCAGCCTGTCTGTTCTATTTGTTCATCTTTAACATGAAGAAAATACCAGTACTTATTCCAAAGGATTGTGTAAGGGAAAAAATGTATAAGTGCTTGGCACAGAGTGAACTTGAGAAGAGTTAACTATTATTATTTGGTATTGTTACTATTATGTTATGAAACTGAGAAGTTATATTATACAATCTATATTTAATAGCTAAAAAATTCACAAAAAAGTAATTAGGGCAGAATGTTCACTGCTAGCATACTCTGGATAAATTCTAAAATTTTATTTATATATATGTATATGTGTACATGTGTATCACAAACACCTGTGTCTATATACACACATATAACACATATATATGTTCAGTGGTATTAAACATCTACTTAAACGCTAAATTTTCACTTGCATTTTGGTCTCTTTTTTCCCCCCAATATTTTTAGATGGTATGGTTGACACAATAAACATCAGATTTAGAATGATAATATGCAAAAGCACACAGAATTCTCACATGTATAAATGCTGTCTAACTATTTTAAGACATTTCGTAGAAACTACTAAAATGGTGGAGATTGGACAATGATGCATCAACTGAATTAATCACTATCATCACTCTTCTAAAGAAAAAACAAAGCAACTTCAGTGCATTCAATCATCATGAACACGAAGAGAATGGAGCTGCATAAAACCAAGACTGGGTTCCCGTTCTTGGGTAGGGGATGTTGTTAAAAATTTGCTCCACAATTCTGAAATTCCTGTTCATAAATATGACGGAGGGAGAGGATTTTCATTTGCTTGTCTGTTTTTATTTGCTTTGTTTGTTTCTTACAAATAGAAAATGAAACTGTTTTACAGGACTAGTGGAACCAGATATTTGAGCCTATCAGTGAATTTTATGTGATGGTAAGACTCAAAATAACATGTAAGTTTCAAAGACACACAGTTGAGAAAGGCAATTTTTTTTTTTAATGCTGGCAATTCTGAGAAGATTTAAACTGCTTTTCTCACCAAAACTCAAACATAAATATGGAAACAATTCCATGGCTTCCAGCTTTTTGCACTTTTTCCATAAATATGATTGCTTGCCACTGATTCAAATGCATATCTGCCCCATGTGCTTTTATCTCAAAAAAAATCAGATACCAACAATATCTTTGTAAACAGCTTTGAAAATAAGGAATAGCCTCCACATTTACTCACTTTAGCAAGAACATAAAAGGGTAACATATTCAATTAATCTCTAATATTTCACTTACTACTAATTGTTTGTTAATTAACCACAGTCTAATATTTTGCCCTGTGATTTATTCCAATAACCGAAATATTAAATAATGATTATATTATTGTTAGAAGGATATATATGGTAACCAAAGCAGTTGAGGCAACTTATAGATAAGAAATAAGTGTCTGGTTTTGTGGATTTTTAAATTTTATATTATCTTTCTCTCTCTCTCTTTCTCTCTCTCTCTCTCTCTGTCTCTCTCTCTATATATACATATACATATATATATATATATATGCCATATCATCTTATGAGGTATTTTCCTCTCCATAGAACATTTTTCAAGTGTTATCCTATAGATCAATTTTGGACTTGCCACTAAAAACCACAAACATAATACTGCAAAATGGGATATGCTGAAGTAGCAGCTATTAGTAATTTCTCACACGTGTGTGGAAAGAGAGAAAGAAAAATGGCTTAGTGCATTCTAGTTCATTCATAGTGCTTTGGGAATTAATTACAATTATATTGCTCAATACTAACAGTGAAAATCAGGAAACAAATACTGGGGTATAAATATAAGAAGTGAACATATAATTTTATGTCTGCCTTCACTTATATTTCTATATGTATCTTTATAATATGCATATATTTCATATCTATGTATACTATAGGTATATATTTTACATGTATATATTATATATAATATAATAAAAGCTATTATAAATATGTTTCAATATATATGAATAAGGGAAAAAAAGGCAAACAAGTCACTTTTAAACAAAATCACCATCAAAATATACTGCATATGTTCTATTTGAAGGGTATGATTCAAATTGTAGATATCAGAGTTAGCAACAGTCCTCTGTTTATACTGTCTGAAGCAGCAGACAGATGATCATTTAGCTTCTGTTTTGGTTCCAATTCATTTTTTTCAAGAATTGTAATTAAAAACTGCATTAATGCCACCAATTATGACCTCCAAGGGACCAGAAACCCCATGTTACTCTGTGATGGAACACAACTGAGCTGCAAACATCCATTTACCATTATAATACTCATTAATCCTGCCAAAAACAACTCATTATGGGACTTCAAGGAAATCATCTCATAGGCAAACAGCACAGAAACTGTCACTGCATTCTTCACAGCAAAGTTGCAGAGGTACAAATAGCTCAAAGTTACTCATTTATGAAGCTTAAAAACTATGATTTCACTTTTTACCGTGCTAAGACCTTTACATGAAAGAACTGGACTAACCTCTCACCCTTAAAGGAAAACCTTAACAAGAGGCACTTTGAGTCAAAAATCTCAGTAATAAAAGCCTGAAAATTTTTACTAAACTACATATCAAATTCTTTAAGAACCCAGTTCACCTCTTTGGACATCATTACCATCAGTATTTTACCTCTCAAAGCAGTGACAAAATTCCCATGACAGTCACTGTCATCTTTCTGGCTGGATCTAAAATAAAATATACACCCCCTCTCTTCTTTAGTCAATTGAATATATTCAAACATGTCTGTTCCTTTTTCTGTCCCTGACTCCAGGGAAGTGCTGCAACCCACATGATCTCTCTGAATGCTTGTTGATGATTTGATGTCACTGTTCTAGGAAAAGAAGTCTTAAAATACCCTAGAGCAAATAAAACTTACGGAGTTGTAAATTCATTTTATAAGCAATTATTACAAAGATGAATGATTAGAGATTTCTTTTAAATACATGAACAATCATGTTTCAAGACTGAAACAAACTCTTTCTCTTCAACATCATATTTCCTCTGATAGTTCAGGAATCTTTGCTTAAGCAGAAATTACCTAAATATGGTATTTGAATGAATTTTCTAAAATAAATTAGATAAAATACTAAGAAGCTAAACTTAGAATATTTTGTTATTCTTTTTACAGGATTTGCAAGAAAGGAAAAAAAGGAAATTTGTAAAATAAAAAAAAAATCCTAGAAACTATACTTTTTCTCTCATAAAATTAAAAAAAAGAAATGAAAAGTAAATGACAATTTGCAATATCTGCATTTTGCAATATCTGCAAACTATTAAGTGACAACCTTGAAGTGAAATTGCCTTCTTAGAGTTTAAACCAAATTTACTTCTTAGGCTTTTAAAAATACCTTATTCCACACAATTATAATATAACATTAGCAATATTAAACTTGGTTGAATCAGTAGCAAAATTAGGTCTAACATGGCTTCCTTCTACTAACAAATTCTGAAAGTTTATACTTGGCATAACAGTTGAAAAGAAACACACAATTTACAAAGTGATGAAATAAAATATTCATCCCTATTGTTCATTTTCAGCTTTCAGGGTTGGGATTTAAGTCTTAAGAATAGGTTCAAAGCAGATGCTGTGTGCTCCCACCTGGAGTTACCTGCTCAGTAAGACCAAGATCTTTTCATGATCTTAGTGCAAGTCTGAATATCAGGAGTTAAAATAGATTAAATATTACTTTTAAAAAAGAAATATGAATATTCCTGTACTCTTGTTTCTTGGAACAAAATTTATACCCATACAAAATGAATGTCCTGAATCCCATACTCCTATTTCTCCTTGCTGGTAGAGTTTCAGTATGGATCTTAGTTTATCAACTAAAAGTTGATCCAGTTAGAAACAAGAGTGAGGTCTGGCAGGTACTTCCAGCTCTTTTCCCAAACTCTAGCAAATAGATATAAATATTTGCTTCTTGATGGCATCCTTGGGGACTTCAAACTGTGAGGTAAGATTAGGAAGGAATCCTCAGTATTGTGATAGTTACTAGGTACTAAATCTTGTATGAGACAAAATATGGAAGATTTTGTCACAAAAGTATTTTTTTCAGGTTTTGAAAATGAATGGCTTTAAATGTAACATGCACATTGAAGAGGGTCATGTTTGGATGGGCACCATACTCATATTCTAGAGTTCCAGTTAATGAAGAGAACACCGATCATAATAAATAAAAATAATTGTTAGCTGCACTTTACTTGTTTCAAAAAGACTGATGTGTAGAAAGAAACTAATTTACAATTTGTAAGTGGGCATTTTTGAATAGCCAGATCATATGAAAGTGTTGAAAGTGTCAAGCACCAGTGTAGTTCCTGTTCCTGGGGTGCAGAATATGGGATGTCCAGATCTCTTGGAGATGTAGAACCTACATTGTTGAACATGTCAACTCATCTCTGGATGGCCCAGACAAGGAAAACTTTGGAAAATTCTGTCACTTCAGGAAAATTTTTAAATGTTATCTAGCATTTCATTATCATCAGAATAAAGTGTCACCATCAAGGTGTTGCAAGAGGTTGCAAACATTTGCATTTATTAATATAGCTTAATTTGTGTTTTCTGTTAACAGCTCCAGGAATAACAAATAACTCCAGCTGTATAAGTAACATGTATAGTAAATGCCTATCAACATACACACAGACGAAAGTGAAAATATATCAGAAGAAAAATCTACCACTTTTTTTAAACGGTTGGCACAAAAAGATTTATACAAGAACACGTTTCCTAAAGTCCTGCGGGAGGCCACCTGTGCTCACAATCTACAGTTAATGTAAAATGCATACAATAAATGCACATATGTTTTGGATTATTTAGGGTTATTTCATTGATAATCATTACTGCCAGAGCCAAGTTAAAACTAATATACCTTGATTTTAGGAATGAATTGCCAAACAATTGTTGCCATTTAATTTTCTAATTCAAGTCTTTGCCATCTTCCACATTTCCCCTTCCTACCCTCACTACAGTCTCCACTCTCATCATTTAAGCAAACTAAAATAGAACAACAATCATGAATGTTGCTGCGAAGTATATTTAAAAACAGGCTGGAAAGTAATGATAAAATATTTGCTGAATTATTCTGTTCAAATATTAGGTTCTTTTCAAGGACAGCGTATTTAGTTTACCTGGATTGAAAAACGGGATAACATTCTTCAAGATTTTATTATATCTATACCCAGGACTCATTCTGGTTTGCCTGCATTCAAATTGCTTCTGATCTCTGTTCTGACTTTATACGTTACTATAAAAACTGAGCTTATGTGTCCAGGTGCTAGTGGTGGTGGTTTAGTCACTGAGTCATGTCCGACTGTTGTGACCCCATGGACTGTAGCCTGCCAGGCTCCTCTCTCAATGGGATTCTCCAAGCAAGAGTACTGGAGTGGGTTGCCATTTCCTATTCCACTGGATCTTCCTGACCCAGGGATAAAACCCACCTCTCTTACATCTCCTGCATTGAGAGGCAGATTCTTTACCACTGTACCCCCAGGGAAACCCATTTATCTGTTAAACAGGGATAATTATACTTTCTTTATTAAGTTAAATATTTAATGCATTAATTTATATATATATATTTTATAAAGAGCTTAATAATAACTAAATTAATCATTATTTTGGGGGGTTTCAAGGAACAAAAATATATAAATTCATAGTAGATTTAGAATATGGTAGAGTTGGAGACATTTTACTATAAGTATGGTAGACCATTCTTGACTTCAAAATTAATATTTGAATGTTTTATTTACTAACATAGGTGTACTATAATTTCAATCAACGAAGAAATGCTTATTATCTGTCTTCTATATATATAGAAGCAATGGTAAATATTTTATAAAGGTGTACACAATTTAAATTACTACAATACCTTGAAGGAATTCAATAAATACACTTTAAGAAAAAAAATTTTTTTAATATTAACCATCTAATATATTTCAATTTGTGGATCAATTTGAGTTTGCTTATTGCTTATGTTCTCTGCAAGTAAGCTCTATTCAAAGGGTAAAATCTAAGAATAATTGTATTTAAAAGCGAATTGAGGGAGCATGACCATATGCCCCAGGCATAATGTGCAGCTTCCTCAAGAGCCTACAATGTGGCTAAAGTTTCACTGACCAGAAAACTGAAAATTGGGCAAGCAAATATGATGGACGTTATGAGCAGATGTGCCTTTGGATGACGTTTCGTTGATATGGACATCAGTAGACCGTGTCACAGGACGTGTCACATGCACAACAGTGAAACTGACTCTTCAAGCATGTTCCTGGACAACAGGTTTGATTTCCTTTGCAACACTAAGGAGACTGCTTTTGTTTGGGAAAGAGCAGGAGTAACTCCATTCTCCATTGGGAATCATCAAAGACATAAACCTCTATCCTGAAGCAGATACAGAACTAGAGGCCACTATGAGCAGCTTTAAGAATTCCCTGACAGAGGGGGAGATGGGAACTCTGAAAGAGCAATGCCAAACAGTGGCAGCTGGCAGTAGTGCAGAGAGCTCCTCAGACTCCAAAGACTCTACAGGACATGGAAGGATCCTGTGATTCTGAAACTGCGGGATGCTCTGGTATTTCATTTACCACTGGAACCCCAGAATTAGGTTATACTTAGTAAAATTGTGAAATCAGCAGTTTCTTCTTTTGGGTTCTATAGGTATTTACAACTTTAAAGTCAATTTTACATTAAAGCAAATAATGTTGGGTTTAATTTTTTTCCAAAATTAAATATTATCTCTTACATGGTCCAACCAGTTCAAACATAGACCAAAAACAAAGCCACAAAATCATGTATGGGGCTTTTCTTAGTGTCTTAGTGTTACTTCACAGACTCAAAGACCTTGGTATGTTTTATAACTAAAATCTATCAATTTTCTCCAATGTTTTTTAACTGTTCCCACATCTCAGAAAACACAAAGAAGCTGAATCTCAAAAAATGAGTCCTTCTATAAGATGTCTCATTGGAAAAGATTCTGATGCTGGGAGGGATTGGGAGCAGGAGGAGAAGGGGACGACAGAGGATGAGATGGCTGGATGGCATCACTGACTCGATGGACGTGAGTCTGAGTGAACTCCAGGAGTTGGTGATGGACAGGGAGGCCTGGTGTGCTGCGATTCATGGGGTCGCAAAGAGTCGGACACGACTGAGCGACTGATCTGATCTGATCTGATAAGGTGTCAAATCTATGGTTTTTCCACTAGTCATGTATGGATGTGAGAGTTGGACCATAAAGAAAACTGATTTTTAAAGAATTGATGATTTTGAACAGTGGTGTTGGAGAAGACTCCAAGGGACTTCAAGGAGTCTTGGACTGCAAGGAGATCAAACCAGTCAATCCTAAAGGAAACCACTCCTAAATATTCATTAGAAGGACTGATGCTGAAGCTGAAACTCCAATACTTTGGCCACCTGATGAGAAAAACTGACACATTGGAAAAGACCCTGATGCTGGGAAAGATTGAGGGCAGAAGGAGAAGGGGACGACAGAGGATGAGATGGTTGGATGGCATCATCAACTTGATGGACATGAGTCTGAGCAAGCTCTGGGAGTTGGTGATGGACAGGAAAGCCTGGTGTGCTGTAGTCCATGGGATTGCAGAGTCAGTCACGTCTAAGCAACCAAACTGAACTGAATAAGGTGTCTTAATAATTAAGAGTAATATATTTAGTTGCTAGTCCTATTAATATGATTAAAAAAGATTGAGAGAATTAAAGACTGAAAAAAATCGCTTAATATAAGAAAATATTATTTATAATTATCTTTGAGTTATGGATTTTAGGACTAAAAGTTATTGACTTAGACTAAACTTTCAAATACTGAATCCTTAAGTTGCAAAGCAATGAGAAGACTAACAGCTTTAAAGATCTCAAAAAGGTCTTTTGCCCATGATATATGCAGCACAGTAAAGTAACAAAAATATAGATCTGCCCATCTAAATGAATGAAACATATACAGTGAAGTTGTAGTATCTGATGCCAGATATTGATTAGTGAGAACATAATGAATTGTATGATCTATAAGACCATAATCCTGCTATTAATCTGCCTTTCAGGTCATAATCAAATCCACTTCAAAAAGCAAAGCCAAATAGCAAGAGTTCTTCAATTGAATTCAAATTATTGAACTTATATACAAATTAATGTTTGCAATTATTCTGTGAAAACTGAACTCTTTCAAATACCCAGCATCAGACTGACTGTAAAACAGAAACATCACCTTCTTTGTACTGAGCAACTTTGTATAAATAAAAACACTGGTATGACTTGATTTTAAAGGGTCCATCTAGAGTTGTTATCTTCCCCACCATCACAGATGTTAAAATAAACTTTAATACTTATAATGTTCCCCTAATCCTGCTACCAAAGATAACTTTTATTTACTGCCCTGGAAGATTCTCAACACTAGTAAGTTTTCAATATATGCAAATATCTATCACTACAAATGCAAAAGTGTACTTTATTATTAAATTTATTGTATCCAGTAAATTGGTAAATATATTGTTACTTTTATGATTTGCATAGGTCTTGTGGTCTAGCTCTGTTCCTTTAGCAGGAATATCCCCCAAAGCATGCCAGCTAAAGGAATATATGTTCTGTTTAAAAGGATTGTAAAAGTATGACTCATTTAGAGTTTTCATTTTAAATGTTAATAATATTGCAATACAAGTTTTATTTCTCTCATTTTCATACTCTTATTTTCTCCTGCTTATCTAACCCATCTCTTAGTTAGAAAGAAACAAATAACAGAATTCTATAAAAAAAAAATCCTTTATTGTGGTCACAGTTTTCTTCTAAAAGTTCAAACTTTCATTTTAAAATATGTCGTAACTTGTTTGATTACTTAATATCCATACCAAATAGTTTGATGCTGTTTGATTGTTGTATTATTTATAACTTGCATTGCTTCAATTTTTTTTCTTTCTGTAATAGAGCTTCACTTACAGGTTATTTAGTAATATTTCATCTTTCTCTCACTAAAATGGGGTCAGTAATATCCACTGTGGAAAGTCTCCCCTACATATATTTTTTTGCAGTTTAGACAGTTTACTTATTTACTTTTTGCTTATATGAAGAAATAGCAAATGGTTGTGATAGGAAACCTCCAAATTTTGAAGACCAACAAGATTTCAAGCAGCCAATTTTTAACTTTACCACATTTTTAGTCACTTTATACAGTTCCTAGTCTAGATTTTTTTTTAAACCTTGAGTATTATGGAGCTCAACATCTGAAAAAAATTAGAGTATAACATACTATCTATGAGACTATTGCTTCCAGATTTCTGATAATAAGTTTCTTATTTTGAATTATGGATTAATATAATAATAATGTTTCTATTTTTACTTTCTGCAAAATAATGTATTATAAAATTAATTGTGTAATATTTTATTTAATAGCATACAAACTCATGCTTGCAATATTATTGGTGACTAAAATTTTCTCATGAAAATTTAGAGATACAAAATACAAGTCAAGCCAATAAAATAAAATATAGGAGAAAAATACACTAATGATCATTACATTTGAAAAATAAAATGATATCATGGGTTTTAATAATGAGTAATAAGCCATGCTTTTGAACTGTGGTGCTGGAGAAGACTCTTGAGAGTCCCTTGGACTACAAGGAGATCCAACCAGTTTAGCCTAAAGGAGACCAGTCCTGGGTGTTCATTGGAAGGAATGATGCTGAGGCTGAGACTCCAATACTTTGGCCACCTCATGCGAAGAGTTGACTCATTGGAAAAGACTCTGATGCTGGGAGGGATTGAGAGGAGAAGGGGACGACAGAGGATGAGATGGCTGGATGGCATCACCGACTCGACGCACATGAGTTTGGGTGAACTCCAGGAGTTGGTGATGGACAGGGAGGATGGACAGGGAGGCCTGGCGTGCTGTGATTCATGGGGTCGCAAAGAGTCGGACACGACTGAGCAACTGAACTGAACTGAACTGAACTGAATAAGCCAAAGTAAGTATCTAAAGTAATCATAGGTCTTTATACTGAAACACCTGAAAGAAATTAGAAACTAAGAAGATACTTCGTATTTCACTTAATGACAGATAAAAGGACATGAGCTTTGATGCATCATTTATTGACAAAGAAAGGAACATAAGCTCCAAGAGAGTTCACCGATATATTCCCCAGCAGAACACTGACACTTGGCACTTAAATAGTTGTTCAGTAAAAGGGAAGTATATTTTTTCTAATGTAACATTTTCTTTCATCTCCTCCACTCACTTCCTCTGCTCACTGAGCACTTATATATTGGATTTATCTTACTCTATTTTTTTTTCCATATCTGAACTTCTTCCATTTTTCTTTTCTGCTTAGATACCTATTCTTCCCTCTTGAGGTTTCAGTTGTATTTAGTCATACCATAAAGGAACTTACCCTGATCTGCTTACTCCTTGGAAGGAAAGTTATGACCAACCTAGATAGCATATTGAAAAGCAGAGACATTACTTTGCCAACAAAAGTCCATTTAGTCAAGGCTATGGTTTTTCCTGTGGTCATGTATAGATGTGAGAGTTGGACTATGAAGAAGGCTGAGTGCCGAAAAACTGATGCTCTTAAACTGTGGTGTTGGAGAAGACTCTTGAGAGTCCCTTGGACTGCAAGGAGATCTAACCAGTCCATTCTGAAGGAGATCAGCCCTGGGATTTCTTTGGAAGGAATGATGCTAAAGCTGAAACTCCAGTACTTTGGCCACCTCATGAGAAGAGTTGACTCATTGGAAAAGACTCTGATGCTGGGAGGGATTGGGGGCAGGAGGAGAAGGGGGCGACAGAGGATGAGATGGTTGGATGGCATCACTGACTCGATGGACGTGAGTCTGAGTGAACTCTGGGAGTTGGTGATGGACAGGGAGGCCTGGCGAGCTGCAATTCATGGGGTCGCAAAGAGTTGGACACGACTGAGTGACTGAACTGAACTGAACTGAACACACTAGGGTAGTTTCCTCCTATTTTTTGCTCCTATATCATTCAGATTTCCCTTTTGATGAAATTCCTTGGGTTAGCAATTTCTACTTTAAAGCTAGTGGGCTTCAACTAGACTATGCATGTGCACATGCTAAGTCACTTCAGTCGTGTCTGAGTCTTTGCGACCCTATGGATTGTAGCCCAGCAGGCTTCTCTGTCCATGGGATTCTCCAGGCAAGAATACTGGAGTGAATTCCCATGCCCTCTTCCAGGGTTTCTTCCAGACCCAGGGGTCAAACTTGAGTCTCTTAAGTCTCCTGCATTGACAGGTGGCTTCTTTACCACTAGCACCACCTGGTAAACCCAACGGGATTATAAATTCCACAAAAAAATGTACGGATGGCCAATTTTTTTTGTTCTAACTCTACAGTCAAATAACTGGGATATAGTAGGTGTTCAACAAATCAGAGGAAGCATGGAATGGAAAAAGAAAGGAAAGAGTAAAAAAGTTCACACTTATCTTTTAGGCTCCTGTGAATACTACTATTGTTGTTGTTTCGGAAGAGAGCTGTCATAATTCGTGGAATAAAATTACTAGCTATGTCATAGAAATCATCAGTAGGATCCCAAACAAGTAGAAGAAAATGAACTTAGAATAAAAGTAAAATTGAAACAGTTTAAATTTAGTGAATTTTTTTGGTAGGGATAAATTATGTGGCCCACTAAAATCAGCACACAACAAGGTTCTGAAACACATGAGAAAATGGTTAATGCAACAATACACACAAAAGCAAAAACCAGAAAAACAAAACCACATACATAAGTTATTCCCCAGCCTACTGCTTATCTAAATCTCAGCTGATGCCATATACCAGTTGAAATTTGACCAGCATCTTCTCATTCCATCATTCTACATGAATCTCTAGAGCAGTTGTGACTCTTTGGGACTCATGAAACACTTGTGATTTTTTTAAAGCTAATATTGAGTCATCTGCAATGATTTAAATGCATTTCCCCAGTCACTGCTGCTGTTGCTGCTGCTGCTAAGTCGCTTCAGTCATGTCTGACTCTGTGCGACCCCATAGACAGCAGCCCACCAGGCTCCCCCGTCCCTGGGATTCTCCAGGCAAGAGCACTGGAGTGGGTTGCTTTTCCCTTCTCCAATGCATGAAAGTTAAAAGTGAAAGTGAAGTCGCTCAGCCGTGTCCAACTCTTCGGGACCCCATGGACTGCAGCCTACCAGGCTCCTCCACCCGTCGGATTTTCCAGGCAAGAGTATTGGATTGGGGTGCCATCGCCTTCCCCAGCCACTAATGCACTTATTAATTCTCATGGTCTCTTTTTTTGTGGGGGATGATATCAAGAATTATTCTGATCTGCTTTACAAGGTGTCTTGGAAATAATGATATAGTGAGTGGAGATGTACTCAATCATAAAAATATACAAAATGTAAGAAAGGAGATTAAAATGTGTATTATTTTTCAGAGTTTTGGAATAAATTTTAGCTTCTCAGAAAAATATTTACCAGAAACTTCATTTGAAAAGTAATCTTGTCTATAGTAAGTCCAAAATGAATCAAACAGATTTTCTCATGCTAATAATTTGCAATGTGACTTGCTTTGTGCTATCAATTAGAAACATTTTGATTTGTAAAATATTTCATTTCCTTCCAATATAAAAATATAATATAAATATAAATATAGTTATGAGGGAATAGCATTTTGCCAGCATATCTATCTGTGAAGAACCCATATAAGATAAATAGGGGTTTTAGCCTAAACACTGAAAAAAGTAATAAACACATATGTCATTCTGTTTCATATGTGTTTATTTTTATACCACTTAATCTAAAATATTTATGAAAAAATAAAGACCCTAATAAATAATATGACCCCAATGTGACTATAGTCTAAATGTATAATAGGTATTCTGTCTTATTATACAGGAATAATTATGGGTTTTACTTAATTTTTTAAATAGGTATAACATTAAACTTCATATACATTTGTTTTTACCATTTTGACTAGGGTATTTCTGTCTATATATACTAGGGTATATATAGACTGAGTGCCTGAAGAACTATGCACGGAAGTTCGTGACCTTGTACAGGAGGCAGTGATCAAGACCTTCTTCAAGAAAAAGAAATGCAAAAAGGCAAAATGGTTGTCTGAGGAGGCCTTACAAATAGCTGTGAAAAGAAGAGAAGTGAAAAGCAAAGGATAAAAGGAAAGATATATCCATTTGAATGCAGAATTCCAAAGAATAGCAAGGAGAGATAAGAAAGGCTCAATCAATGCAAAGAAATAGAGGAAAATAATAGAATGGGAAAGACTAGAGATCTCTTCAAGAAAATTATAGATACCAAGGGAACATTTCATGCAAAGATGGGCACAATAAAGGACAGAATGGTATGGACCTAAGAGAAGCAGAAGATATTAAAAAGAGGGGGCAACAATACATAGAAGAACTGTATAAAAAAGATCTTCATGACCCAGATAACCACAATGGTGTGATCACTCACCAACAGCCAGACATCTTGGAGTGTGAAGTCAAGAGGGCCTTAGGAAGCAGCACTACAAACAAAGCTACTGGAGGTGATGGAATTCCAGTTGCTGTTGGTGGTGGTTTAGTCACTAAGTTATGTCCAACTCTTGCAACCCCATGGACTACAGCCTGCCAGGCTCCTTTGTTCCAAGAATACTGGAGTGGGTTGCCATTTCCTTCCCCAGGGCTCTTCCTGATCCATGAATCAAATTCCAGTTGAGCTCTTTCAAATCTTAAAAGATGATGCTCTGAAAGATGGACTCAATATACCAGCAAATTTGGAAAATTCAGCAGTGGCCACAGGACTGGAAAAGGTTAATTTTCATTCCAATTCCAAAGAAAGGCAATGCCAAAGAATGTTCAAACTACAACACAATTGCACTCATCTCACACGCTATCAAAAGTGAAAGTGAAGTCGCTCAGTCGTGTCCGACTCTTTGCGACCCCGTGGACTGTAGCCTACCAGGCTTCCTCTGTCCATGGGATTCTCCAGGCAAGACTACTGGAGTGGGTTACCATTTCCTTCTCCAGGGGATCTTCCCGACCCAGGGATCAAACCCAGGTCTCCCGCATGGGTGGCAGACGCTTTAACCTCTGAGCCACCAGGGAAGCACAATTGCACTCATCTCACACACTATCAAAGGAATGCTCAAAACTCTCCAACCCAGGGTTCAGCAGTCCATGAGCTGTGAATTTACAGATATTCAAGCTGAATTTAGAAAAGGCAGATGAACCAGAGATCAAATTGCCAACATCCACTGGATCTTTGAATAAGCAAGAGAGGTCCAGTAAAACATCTACTTCTGCTTTATTGACTACACCAAAGCCTTTGACTGTGTGGATCACAACAAACTGGAAAATTCTTAGAGATGGGAATACCAGACCACCCTACCTGCCTCCTGAGAAATCTGTATGCAGGTCAAGAAGCAGCAATTAGAACCGGATATGGAACAACAGACTAGTTCCAAAAGGGAAAGGAATATGTCAAGGCTTTTATCACCCTGCTTATTTAACTATATGTAGATTACATCATGCAGAATGCCATGCTGGATGAAGCACAAGCTGGAATCAAGATTGCCAGGAGAAATATCAATAGCCTCAGATATGCAGATGACACCACCCTTATGGCAGAAAGTGAAGAAGAACTAAAGAGCCTCTTGATGAAAGTTAAAGAGAAGAGTCAAAAAGTTGGCTTAAAACTCAATATTTAGAAAACTAAGATCATGACATCTGGTCCTATCACTTCATGGCAAATAGATGGGGAAACAGGGGAAAAAAGTGTCAGACTTTATTGTTTGGGGCTCCAAAATCACTGCAGATGGTGATTGCAGCCATGAAATTAAAAGAGGCTTGCTACTTGGAGAAAAGCTAAGACCAACCTAGAAAGTGAAAGTGAAGTCAGTCGCTCAGTTGTGTCTGAGTCTTTGCCACCCCATGGACTGTAGCCTACCAGGCTTCTCTGTCCATGGAATTTTCCAGGCAAGAGTACTGGAGTGGGTTGCCATTTCCTCCTCCAGGGGGTCTTCCTGACCTGGGGATCAAACCCGGGTCTCCTGCATTGCAGGCAGACACTTTACCATCTAAGCCACCAGGGAAGCCCAGGACCAACCTAGATAGTATATAAAAAGCAGAGACATTACTTTGCCAACAAAGGTCCATCTATTCAAAGCTATGGTTTTTCCAGTAGTCATGTATTGATGTGAGAGTTGGCCTACAGAGAAAGCTGAGTGCTGAAGAATTGATGCTTTTGTACTGTGGTGTTGGGGAATACTCCTGAGAATCCACTGGACTGCAAGGAGATCCAACCAGTCAATCCTAAAGGAAATCAGTCCTAAATATTGATTGGAAGGACTAATGTTGAAGCTGAAACTCCAATACTTTGGCCACCTGATGCAAAGAACTGACCCTTGGAAAAGACACTGATGCTAGGAAAGATGGAAGGCAGGAGAAGGGGACGACAGTAAATGAGACGGTTGGATGGAATTACTGACTTGATGGACATGAGTTTGAGCAAGCTCTGGGAGTTAGTGACTGACAGGGAAGCCAGGCATGCTGCAATCCATGGGATCGCAAGGAGTCAGACTGAGCAACTGAACTGAACTGATTTATGAAAAACAAGGACTCTAAAAAACAATATGTCCCTAGTAAGGCTAGAGTCTAGATGTATTCTAGATGTGCTGCTCTAATCTACCAAGGAAAGCATTTTCAGAATAACAGACAGAAGTTTTGTGCATATCATATGGAAAGTAATATTATCGATATATACAGGTACCTTTTATGTCAAGTAGCTATGATTTATCAAATGAACCTGATGTAAAAATCGTAGTTTCCTACAACAATACCTTTGGTAAA